>NC_089773.1:13906772-13931772 GCF_040412425.1 Macrobrachium rosenbergii
AGTTATATCCGGTTTATAATGAAAGTGTTGGAGAATGAGATAATGAAATTATCTTCTAGAATCACCTGGGTTTTAGATACTGAAATAATCACATTATATCCTCAGTGATTACAGGTTATAATTATATCCCGCAATCCTTCAGGTTTTAGAGACTCAAATAATGAAGTTATATCCTTAAATTATATTTCATTGCTGGTAAGGAAAACCATTTATCCAAGAATTCGTATATCCAAGAATTCTACTGTATATATCCTTCGCATTGCTGAGGCCACACACAGCACGTGACTATAACCCGCGTATATCCTCAGTACATCACGTTTATACCCTTTTATATCCTCCCACAGTTACGAGGCGCCTTCCTCCTCGTGTCTGGGATATAACAAGTTCGTAAATCTGTCAGGGAAAAGTGATATAGTGTGAAAAAAAAGAGGATTTTCGCAGCCAAGATATAATATACGTCCTTTTGCAAATTCAAGGAAGGTGGGGCGGCTTAGAAAGTGTATGTACACCCTGGGAGTGTGTTTTGTGTATTTCTGTATGTATCTGGGTGTGTTTGTGTCTTCTGTGTATTGTGTGGATGATGTACACTTTGTTATGATACTTTGGAAGATGGTTGTTGCCGAAATAGAATCTACTGTAGGTCCCTTTGCAAACTCAAGGAGGGTGGGGCGACTTAGAGTGTACATACACACCCTGGGGGTGTGTTTTGTGTATCTCAATGTGTATCTGTGTGTATGTCTTCTGTGTATTGTGTAGATAATTCAACTTTTTTATGTTTGTGCTTTTTAGCAACCTTTGCAAATCCAAGGAAGATGGAAGACTTAGAAAGTATATATACACCCTTGGGTGTATTTTGTGTATCTCTGAGTATATCTCAGTGTGTATCTCCTCTGTGTATTGTGTAGATAATTCACCTTCCGCCCATGTCCTATTGGGAATCCTTTGCAAATTCAGGACGAAGGTGGAACAACCTAGTATACATACACCCTGGTGTATTGTGTGTAACTCAGCGTCTATCTCCGTGTGTATCTCCTCTGTGTATTGTGTAGATAATTCACCTTCCGTCCGTGTCCTTTTGGGAAACCTGCAAGCTTATCTTTTGTCAGGGAAATTTCGTAATCGGGGCAAAATGGACACATGCGCCTTCCTGAAGTCTCCAGAGAATTTGCCTGAAATAGATCGGGCCAGATCCACCTACTGTATTCTTGTTGTATTTGTTTTATGCCGATGTTGTTTCTTCTCCTGCTGACCCCGTTTGTTGTTCTGTTGTTTGTTTGTTTGCCTTGCTTCGTTGTTTCATCCTTTGGTGAGGTTCGGGTTTGGAAGTGCAGTAGGATATCTGGTTAGTTTATCTTTTTATTTTTTAAAAATTCTTCTTAATGTCTTTCGTTTTTGTTCTTGTCATTAGCAGTTCTTCTCACTTTTCTTCTAATTCCTCTTTATCTTTCCTTGTTCCTATTCCCTTTTGTTATCGTAATTTCTATGCATTTCTCTCTCTTTCTGTTTTACCAAAAGAAAACCGTTATTTTTCAGTATTAAATAAAAAATTTTGTCTGATTTCTATAAGCATATAATGTTGATGGTATCATTACAACTATAACCGTTTTGTATGTTATTGTTACCCATAATTCGGTTGTTATTCCTAAAATGTTGTTGTTAATGCAGTTATAAATGTTGTTATGGATTCATTGATTTATAGAAATAAGAGAAAACAGGGGAATCAAGAGAGTCCTGGAGCCTTGGAATAAAGAGATATATTGGCCAAATCCTGAGGAATGCCATAAGAAATATCCTTTAAAGGAGGGAAGAGTGTAGGAGTCAAGGAGCACCAAAAAAAAGGCCAACAAGCTGAAAACTTGCTGTAAATGGTCACAAGGGCTCATAAGCCATTTAAGGCATTCTTTCCATCACCAAGGGGTTCACAACCATTCTACAGATACAAAATGCCTTATTTTAGTACAATAAAGATTAAAACCCATCTAGGACAATTGACACTGCAACTTGCAACCTGGAACTAGCTCGGTAAAAGCCAAAAAAGAGTCACAATTAAGCCAGAAACAATCTGATGTGTGATAGGGTAGCCAGACGGGCGTTACAGGGACTTACCTCCTTTGACTATGCACGAGAGGTGAAGACGGCTGCCCTCGTTCGCTGTGACGCTAAGTGTTAGGACTTTTCCCGTCGGGAGAGAGATCTTGATGGTGGATGGAGGCTGGACAACTCGTACCTAGAAGAATGAGAAATCAAGATATTTTTTTATTTGTTTATGTCAATTAGATCCAATTTTTAGACAGAGGAATGATCAACTATTTATTTTAATGTATTTTCATAAATTTCTTACTTTATTAGACGGAAGAATGATGGTTATTTTTTTGTAGTATATTTTAATTTGTTTTTGCAAATTAGACAATTTTTATGCAAATTAGATAACTGTTTAGGCAATTAGATAATTGTTTATGCAAATTAGATAACTGTTTATGCAAATTAGATAATTATTATTTATGCAAATTAGATATGTTTATGCAAATTAGATTGTTGTTTGTGCAAATTAGATAATTGTTTATGCAAATTAGATCTTTATTCAGGCAAATTAGATAATTGTTTATGCAAATTAGATAGCTGTTTATGCAAATTAGATAATTATTATGCAAATTAGATATGTTTATGCAAATTAGATAATTGCTTGTGCAAATTAGATAATTGTTTATGTAAATTAGATCATTATTCAGGCAAATTAAATAATTGTTTATACAAATTATATAAATAAGATAAATGGTTTCTTTATGATAAAATTTTTCTCTGTTTATGTCAACTAGATAATTGGTAAACAGAGGAATAATAATTATTTCTCTTTTTATAATATATATATATATATATATATATATATATATATATATATATATATATATATATATATATATATATATATATATATATATATATAATGTAAATTATATAATTATTCAGACAGAAAAGATTAATAATTTCATATACGGTGAATAATTGCATCTACAGGAGAGACACAAGAGAATTATTGAAACATATTTTAATATTTATTTTGTGACAGGAAGATAAAAGATATTTTGTTAATAAGAAATAAAATAGTCTACTATCTATCTATCTATCTATCTAACTACCTCTCTATCTATATATATTTTCCTGGAAAAAGAGACATTGAAAAAATATTAAAAATTATTTTTGTTCACGTAAGACCAACAGAAATTTGTAAATTTTTTATATGTAGAATAAACGTGTATTTACGACAGAGAGAGAGAGAGAGAGAGAGAGAGAGAGAGAGAGAGAGAGAGAGAGAGAGAGAGAGAGAGAGAGAGAGAGAGAGAGAGAGAATTTCTCCTTGCTCTTTAAATGAGGAAATATTAAGGCCAAATTGGAAATACCTTTTAACCCGTCTGTGAATTAAGGACAATGAATATGAAATCACAAACATCGACTTATTCCTAAGAAGAGAATAACAGGGATTCCTCAGCAAATTGCTTCCTGTTATGTGAAGCTAAGAATGTGAAGTATTCTTTAAATAATGTAATTTTATGTTATCCTTCTGTAGTCAGGAACGCGACTACAGAATTCAGGGACTGTTAGCAGAGATTACATTTTCTTTGACAGCATTTAATCCTATGTTACAAAATGGTTTTGTAATATTCTTAAGAATGCAGAAGATTCTGTCATTCAGTTTGCCAAAAATTATTCTTTTAGCAAGTAATAAATTCAGAGTAATTATACTTCAATTGGGCCAATCATTTTTGTTACAAAACTATTATATAAAATATTTTTGTTTTCCAGTAATTTTTGTTAGAAAGCTATTACATTTGCAAAATACTGTTTTCAGCTGAAACAGTTTTTTTTTCTATCTAGTGCAATGCTTAAAATTGCTGCATATTTGTTTTGTCCGACCAAAACAGTTTTTCAGAGTAACTTAACAAATGTTTTTCCAAAATTCTTGCGCGTGTAAAATGCTATATTTTCTCTAAAACATTTATTTTTTTTTCATTTCAACTCACCAAAGTTACGTTTGAAAAATTCTCTCATTTGTTAAAACACAAAGATTTTTTTCTTAACTTGGCAGACAGATTTTAAAGAAAACGTTTGCCATTGTAAACATTTTATTTCAGCAAAATATTTTCGATCGTATCTTAGCATCAAGACGTTTTTGTACTTTCGTGTCAGTGAAAACTTCGGTATTTCCTTTCTCCACGAAAGCACAGAAACAGACTTTCACTCTTTGAATATCTCAGAAATGATTTCCAGCTGATAATTAATGTAAAAATGTTTTACGACTGAATAACTACAAATATTTTTGCCCCCTTGGCTATGAAACATTTTTTACCTTAACTTTGTAAAGAGACGTTATCAAATGCTCCACCATTTTGCTAAACATTTTTGTCTAAAACATATTTTTTATTCCTTTCTCGGAAACATTACAGCTAGCTAATCCTTCCCTCTCCGAATAAAAACATTTTCTTTCCGTCCCAGCAAAGACATGTTATCGAGATCCCACACAAACGTTTTTTTATTCCGTCTTAACTTAGCAACCGAGTTTTAACACAACAGTTACAAAGCTGTTACTCAACCACAAAAATGTTTTTTTTCAGTCTTTGCGTAGCAAAGGCGAAAACATTTTTCAGTCTTAACTGAGCAGAGGTATTTGAAAGTCAATGAAATTATATATATATACAAAAAAACAGTTTTGTCTCCGGGTAAAACTGTTTTCTTGAGGCGTTTAGAGACTGTTCAGAATATTTTTCGACTCGAGCAAAGATATCATTCCTTACCAAACGAACTACAAAAAACATTTTTGTCTCCGGGTAAAACTGTTTTTTCTTGAGGAGTTTAGAGACTTGAGGACATTTTCCTTAGAGAGTTTTGCTTCCATAACTGATAAAGCGAAGAGTTTTGGCATAATTACCTCGAAGTCACTAAATGTTTTTCTGCCAAAAAACTTTTTTTAAAACTCTCTCTCAACTCCCTCCGTCGAATCATGCAAGTTTACAGGATATTACCCAAGCACTCGACGATGCTTGCAATGCCAGGAATGCTGCTTGCTTGCACGCACGCAAGCACGCACAAGCAAACAAGAAAACAAGCTGGAAGGAAGGAAGAAAGCAAGCAAGCAAGCAGGAAGAAGGGGAAGGAGAAAGGAATGCCTCATTCAAATTGGAATATTCTCACAGTGTGCGATCTCGAAGAATATTGGCAAACTTCAAATGAAAAACAAAAGTAAACAAAAAAACAAAAGACTGTTGCAATGCGTCGAGGAATTTACTGTGTGATGTCTTGAGTGGGGAAGTAATGAGATTATTTTTTTGTGTGTTTTTTGTGTTTTTTTTTTGTTTACTGGAAATTCATTAGTGATTGGATGACTATTATTCATTTCAGAAATGGTTTTTCTGTTATTATTGTGTTTAGATATATAGGTAAATCTCTCTCTCTCTCTCTCCAAACACTTATCTATACATATATATTTATAAATACTTACATTATATATATGCATATGCATATATACATATACTTATACAGATATATACATAACCACAAAACCTCACGGTAGCAATGACCTAAAAACCCTTCCAACCCAACCCCACCATATCCCACACCAAAACCCCACCTAAACCCCCAAAAACCCCCATCCCCCCACCCACCCAGACAAAAATTTAAGGCCCAAACCACAACGGCACAAAACGAAATTCACGCAGCTCCAGCAGTGAAAATGGACGCCATTACTCTATCGGAACTGCGGGCAGCGCAGTTCGATATCAATTGGTCGAGGAAATAAATAAACAATTGGGAGAGAACGAAAAAACACCGAAAAATATTGAAAAACAGATCGTAAGCTTTCGTTCGCATGTGCTGGGAGAGGTAGAGGTACATTGGTTGGAGATGTGTGTGTGTGTGTGTGTGTGTAGAAAGGGGGCTTATGTGATTTTATGTGGGAGGTTGTTTATTTTTGGGGGTAGGAGGTGATTTGTGTAAGATGGTTTCTTTTTTTGTGTAAAAGATTTTTTTGTTTAAGGTGGTTTATTTTTTGTGTAAAAGGTGTTATTTTTTGTGTAAGGTGGTTTATTCTTTGTGCAAAATGTTTTTGTGTGTAAGATGGTTTAGTTTTTGTGTAAAAGATTTTTTTATGTAAGATGGTTTTCTTATGTGAAAGATATTTTTTGTGTAAGATGGTTGATTTTTGTGTGTAAATGATGTTATTTTTTGTGTAAGATGGTTTAAATTTTGTGTAAAGGATATAATTTTGTGTGTATGATGGTTTATCTTCTGTGTAAATTATATAATTTTTTGTGTAAGATGGTTTATTTTTTGTGTGAAAAATGTTATTTTTTGTGTCAGGTGGTTTATTTTTTATGTAAAAAAGTTACTTTAGTGTAAGATGGTTTATGTTTTGTGTAAAAGAAAATATTTTTGTGTAAGATGGTTAATGTTTTGTGTAAAATAACAATTTCTGGTTTGTCAACGAAACTTTCCACAATTTGGTTCACTGTTCGTTGTGTAAAATGACACTGTTTTGTATATAGAATCTTTTCACAATTTGGCTAATTGTTTGTTGTGTCAAATGACACTTCCTTGTTTATATAAACCTTTGCACAATTTACCAGTTATTTAATTTATTACGTGAATATTCATCGTTTGAATATATCCATTTAAAAATATTAGAAACTCATTATATAAATACTGAAAACCTTTCCATGTGAAAAAGATTTTAAATATTATATATAGGTAAGTTCTGAACTAGCAATATTTTTAAAAAACAGTTCTATTTTTAAAACAAAATTCGAATAAATAATTTATTTCAGATCGTGACTATGAAATCACTTAGTAAAAATGTAGTTAATTAAAATAATTCAATAATTATCTCATCTATAATACTATTCCGGCCAGATATAATTATTTAGAGATGAAACGAACTAATCAGTAAATGAAAATATGTCATAAGCATTTAAAAATATAACACAGATGCAGTTTTATTATTTATCTTGTTAATGAGAGAGTGATTATTAATATAAATTTATCAAAAACACAAGAATTAAACTAATTTGTTTTGGATTAGGTCAATAAAATCTTTTTTTCCCAAAATTACGAAATAGAAAAGTTATGATCAATTTCCTCATTAATATTAAAAAAATAATTTCAAAAGGGTTTTAATATAAATAATTGATGGATTACATTCCCAGAATTACTTAGAAAATAATTTGTGTGATAAAATCAAACAAAACAATCGTGGTTAAATAAAAAAATAATTTTGGGAAAATTATTTTCTTGATTGCCTCTCCCGTCAGACTACTAAGTAAAAATAGCTTATTACTCGTGGAATTTATTTCATAGGTGATGTCAAAACCTTCCACTTTGAAAAATCTAGGCTAAGTAACTCGGGGAACACAGAGGACGAGAGAAAGTTCCATATTTGCGATAAATATCAGTCGAAGGTGCTTTCCTTATAAGGGATATATTAATCTAAGCATAATAAAAGATGAAAAACTCTACGGTAACCACACACCACATTTCATTACTAAACCAAGCTTTATTTTATATCGACATTATTGACGAAAAGCGATGGTGAATAATAATGATTAAAATATCAAGAATAAAATTAAAAGGAACTAAAATATAACGAATAGAGGAACTGGAAAAGGTTTAAAGGATAACGAAAGAGAGAAATAAGATAAACGAGGGAAAAATTATTGAAAAAAAACTAACTTGAAAAAATTAAACAATACAAATCGAAATCCAATAGAAAACGGACGAATAAAAATAATAATAATTAAAGGGAATAGATAAGAAAACAATTAAAAAACATAATTACGAAAGATGGAATTATACGGAAGATAGGAAAATGAATAATACTGAAAAATGTAATTGAAACGTCCTACGGTTGATCTAGCCCAAAAAATATGGGAATAAAAATTAAGACAATTTTAAATAAAGAGAAACACGAAGAAGAAGAAGAAGAAGAAGAAGAAGAAGAAGAAGAAGAAGAAGACGAAGAAGAAGAAGAAGAAGAAGATCCAGCCCAGAAAAATGTGAAAGAAAATAAAGTTAATTATAAACATGGAGAGAGAGAGAGAGAGAGAGAGAGAGAGAGAGAGAGAGAGAGAGAGAGAGAGAGAGAGAGAGAGAGAGAGAAGACTGAAAAATGTAATGATTTATGAGACGGTAGACCCAGCCCAGAACAAATCTGAAAGTAAATGAATATAATTATAAAACAATAGAAACACGAAGAGAGGAAGAAGAAGGAGAGAAGAAGAAGGAGGAGGAGGAGGAGGAGGAGAAGAAGAAAGGTAATAAAAAACCAGTCATTCCAGCAGGTACAGGAATTCTGGAACGGCCAGACACGGCTATAAAATACGAGACAGGGAATCCGGGAACCAGTCGCAGGAGATGGACTAGCTAGGTTTATAGGTTTGGTGAGGGGCTTCCTAGCTTCGATTTCATCTGGGTGAGTCCTTTCTCTCTCTCTCTCTCTCTCTCTCTCTCTCTCTCTCTCTCTCTCTCTCTCACTCTCTCTCTCAATAGTTCTGCTTATTTTTCTCAGTTATGTTGGTACTTATTTAAAATATTTTGAAAAATTTAAATCTCTCTCATTTCAATAAACTGGAAAAATTCTCTCCATTTATTTACTTTCTTTTTTATTTTGTTTACCTTTCACTTTCTATAATCTACTGCTGTAATAATTACTTTCTAAAAAGGCTTTAAAAATTGTATAAATATCTTGAGCCATTCATTTAAAAAATATTCAATAAATTAATTTTTCCTGAAAAATATTTTGTATTTACTCGCTTCATATAATTTGGTGTTAAAATCTATTATGTATTTTGATTTTTATTTCTTTTCATTTAATATTTTTTTCATAAATTCACGACGAAATCTAAATTCAACATTAAGAAATGTATTCAATTATGTTTTTCCATTGCCCATACATTCATCAATTTCATCAATTTAATACATTTACACCAGCCATACATTCATAAATTTTATTGAATTTTTAAAAACTTGGAATTAAATTTTAATCTGTCAAATCTTTGTCATAAATAAAAATATTTCCCTTTCCATAAAAGAATAGTAACTAGATACATTTAAATCGAGATTGATCTTCTCATAAACTTATAAAGGCAAATTTATCACAAATTTTTTTAACAGTTTTTTCCTTCCATGAAAAAATGGATTTCATAAATTATTTAATCTCATATTTCAAGTCTCCTTCTCGGACACATATCTTCATATCTTTTCATCATCTCGGCATAAATTTATGGACCAAAACTGTTTTACGTTTTGCATTTTTACTCTCTCTCTCTCTCTCTCTCTCTCTCTCTCTCTCTCTCTCTCTCTCTCTCTCTCTCTCTCTCTCTCTCTCTCTCCACTACAAGTGTCATTATGACAAAAATCTATCTTGACAAATCTGAAAAACTTCTCTTTAATTCAATCGTACTTAGTTTTTAGGTCATATTTCCCTGTCTGTCTGTCTGTCTGTCTGTCTGTCTGTCTCTCTCTCTCTCTCTCTCTCTCTCTCTCAGCAACATCTACAAACCAAAGCTCAAAGCACCATAAAAAAACTCTAAACATTCATTTGAGCTTTCACCAGAAAAGAAAAAAATATACATACACACTTTCTCTTCTCTCTCTCTCTCTCTCTCTCTCTCTCTCTCTCTCTCTCTCTCTCTCTCTCTCTCTCTCTCTCTCTCCCCGTTACCCCCAACTAAAGGAGATTTTCGCAATTTCAAAAGACGGCAGGAAACGGCTGTTCTAAAGCGATTCCGCCCTCCCTTACAAGACGAAGAAGAAGAAGAAGAAGAAGCAGAAGAAGAAAGGAGAAATAAACATAATCCTCCTCCTCCTCCTCCTCCTCCTTCTTCTTCTTCTTCCTTTCTTCCTATTTTAATTCTTAATCCACTCCCCTCCCCCCAACCAACAGCGCCACCTACGAAGCAACGGCCGTAAAAAGAAACTCTTTGCTTCGCCTCAGGAAGGGAAAGAAAATCTCCGTTTATTTCCTCTCAATTACATATTCTGCATTGGAATCGGGTCCGGCGTTGAAGGGGGAAGGAAAGAGAAAAAGAAAGAGGTGGGAGGAAAGGGATGGAAAGGGGGGGGAGGGGAAGAAGAAGATAAAAAGAGGTACTCTCTTTCTCCCTCTCTCTCTGTGACGACTGCTGTCGAGATTGCACCGAGTTATGTCGCCTGAGAAATCGGTCTAATAGACCCGAATCGGTCTAGTAAGAAGAGGAAAATGGTTGATAATTGGTATAAATATCAGAGAGAGAGAGAGAGAGAGAGAGAGAGAGAGAGAGAGAGAGAGAGAGAGAGAGAGTGGGACTGGATTTTAAGTCTGGAGAACGAAAGGCTGGGAGAGGTTCTGTATATGAGACTATTTTTCAGACGGCTCACTTTCCCGTGAACGCAGCCAATTGCGGTTGGAATTCTTTGAAGATAGGATATCCTTTTGATTCCATAGATTCCCGTCAAAGTAATGGAAGCTATAGAATAAATATGAAGGAAATAAAAGGCCTATTGTATGAGGAAATAACGAGGAAATTATAGACCCAACCTATGGGAATGAAACCATATTTCAAACCACTTTACAACCAAGCCTTTTTTTTCCATAGATTCCCGTCAAATTTATGGAAACTATAGACTAAATATATAGCAAATAAAAGGCTTATAGTAACGAGGAAACTATAGACCCATCCTATGGAAATGAAACCGTATTTCAAACCACTCTACCAAGATGAGGAATACATAGGCCTATAAAACCGGAGAAGCCTTTCCTCAATCCACTCGGAAAAAGTTCCGACAAACCTGGCGGGAATGGACGCAGAGAAATGGCCCTGGAAACCGTAGTAGCAGGGACTTTAGGAATCTAGGAATGGACCTAGAAAGCGTCCTAGGAATGGATTCCGGCTCCTAGAAGGAGCAGTAAAGAAAAAAAATAGGAGGCGATCCGGTACAGGACGAGGCAACGCGTATTGGAGGAGTTGCAGAGCAATCTCGGGAGCTCCGTGTTGCTAGCGCATAAAATAGCTTCCCTGGGGACTTGGAGCAGGAGAGGAGGATAAGAGAGAAGGATAAAAGAGGAGGATATGGAAGGATGGAATAAGGAAGGATGGAAGAAGGAAGGACGGATGATAAGAACTTCGGGAACCGTAGGATTTTAGCAAGTTGCCCAAAGGGAAAAGACATTAGATGGCGGTAGGATTTCCTGTTGAGAGAGAGAGAGAGAGAGAGAGAGAGAGAGAGAGAGAGAGAGAGAGAGAGAGAGAGAGAGAGAGGAATGCAAACTAGGTGATAAAGGGAATAATGTATGCACGCTCGCGCGCGCGCGCGCGCGCTGTCCCCGTCTTCCCTGCATTTGCATTCAACCATACAAATGATTGTTAAGTGGACATGAATGCAGGTACACACACACACACACGCACATACAACTGCCAAACGAGAGAGAGAGAGAGAGAGAGAGAGAGAGAGAGAGAGAGAGAGAGAGAGAGAGAGAGAGAGAGAGAGAGAGAGAGAGAATAAAAAACCTTTTTCCAGTCACCAGATTTTTTTATATTTTATTTATTTCTGTCAATTTTCATTTGCAATTTTTATCTCATTTCATTCCTTCTTGTCTATCAACGTTTGTGCGTCTCTTGTTTGTGTTTGTAAGAGTGTTTGTGAAAGGAGGCTGTATGTTTGAAATGATTTAAGTGTATGTGTGTGTGTATGTGTGAATATAAAGTACAATATAAAGGTAAATGAAACTTATATATATATATATATATATATATATATATATATATATATATATATATATATATGTGTGTGTGTATCTGCACCTACACAGAATACACAGTACACATACACACAGCAATGACAGCATCAACAAACAGCAGAACATACGAGAAAGCATAACAATTCAATGACATGATATATATTTATAGACTGTTTCTATATAATAAAATCCGCTCGTAAAATCAGTCGGCCCAGATACGATCTAAATTTAGCGCCTGGAGTTCAATATGGACCTTCATTCTACGATCCACGACAACATTCCTCTCTCTCTCTCTCTCTCTCTCTCTCTCTCTCTCTCTCTCTCTCTCTCTCTCTCTCTCGTTTGTACTCTGACTTAGATATATGCAAGTTTTACTAGAGGTGATATTCTTTACAGAGAGAAAAATGGATCTCTCTCTCTCTCTCTCTCTCTCTTCTCTTTGTACACTTCATAACATCATTCAAAACAGATTTATGTCATTCTCTCTCTCTCTCTCTCTCTCTCTCTCTCTCTCTCTCTCTCTCCGTACAGTTCATACCATCATTCAAAAATAGATTTACGTCTCTCTCTCTCTCTCTCTCTCTCTTTGTACAATTCATACTCCCATTCAAAAACAGATTTAAGTCTCTCTCTCTCTCTCTCTCTCTCTCTCTCTCTCTCTCTCTCTCTCTCTCTCTCTCTCTCTCTCTCTCTTTGTACACTTCATACCATCATTCAAAACAGATTTATGTTATTCTCCTCCCGCTCTCTCTCTCTCTCTCTCTCTTTCTCTCTCTTTCCACACTTCCTACTCCCATTCAAAAACATATTTAAGTCTCTCTCTCTCTCTCTCTCTCTCTCTCTCTCTCTCTCTCTCTCTCTCTCTCTCTCTCTCTCTCTCACAGTGTCTTTAGTCCACCAATTTCAATCTATATCTGCCAAATCAAAGATATGTAAATGAAAAAATAGATTCTAAACCCATTTAACCTGTATTAAAACTATCACTTAAAAGCTAAAGGTCTAATATTTTTAAAATAAGTCCTTAAATCTAGAATGATATTAACTGCCATAAACCTCTTTTCAATATACAGTTAATTTCGTCCAACCACAGTCGACAAAAAAATCTGTAATTTCTGGCAAAATCCTTTTGGCTGTGTCACAGAAAAATGAAATGTTATTGACGCTGTCTGTTTATTGGGCAATTTTGTCAAAACATTAATGACTGGAGATTCAATCCCGATTGTTTAGTTTTGTCGATTGGTGGAAAATGTCAGAAATATATATATTATAGATAAATAAACTTGGCTTCATTTTTTTGCAATGTTTTGCGTGCATGCGAGACAGAGAGAGAGAGAGAGAGAGAGAGAGAGAGAGAGAGAGAGAGAGAGAGAGAGAGAGAGAGAGAGAGAGAGAGAGAGAGAGAGATCTGAATGGAGTTTGGCCTACATATTTCCCCAAGTATGCCTCGCGGAAAACTGAATCGTTGTAGGAGAGAGAGAGAGAGAGAGAGAGAGAGAGAGAGAGAGAGAGAGAGAGAGAGAGAGAGAGAGAGAGAGAGAAATGTTGTCCTGCATCGTAAAATGAGGGCCCATACAAACTCCAGGCACTAAATCGAGATCATATCTCAACAGATTGATTTTACGAGCGAGTTCTATCATATAGGAACAGCCTATAGATATATATCATGTACTCGAATGGGTTTGTTTAATCGTGTGGCGATCTGTTTGTTGATGCTGTCATTGCTTGTATGTGTGTGTGCTGTGAATTCTGGGTAGGTGTGAATACACACACATACACACACATACCAACATATATTTGTAAATATTTCTAAATAAAATTGTGCATGTGCACAAAACTTGTGTTAAATTTTAAATGGCTTGCTGTATGTATGTATGTATGTATGTATGTATGTATGTATGTATGTATGTATGTATGTATGTATGTATGTATGTATGCACATAATAAATACATCCATACAGACTCACATTATACATATATGTACACACAAGTACATATATAAATATATATGTACATATGCATATATATACATATATTTTAGTGTGCGTGTATGCCCAGTGTATACCTGCGTATGTATACATACACGCACGCAAACACCCCCCACTTAACCCCCATTCGTAAACAGAAATTCGCCTCCTAAAATGCAACCCAGAGAAAGGTAACCATTAAGAAAAGTCAGCTTAAAGTTTCCAAGTCACTTCTCCTAAGACTTGGGAAGACTTTTGGCAAAGAAAAACTTCCCTGAATTATTTTTTTTAACTCTATTTTTTTTATTTTCTCTATCTCTTTTTTTTTTCAAGGGACAGATAACTCGTGCAAGACTTCATTAGGGAAATGGTCTCGGAATTCTTTTTTTTTGTTGCAAAGGCTTATAATGATATTGCAGTGAGAGAAATGGTTGGAATACCTTTGCTATCAGTGTTGGTTCTGTGTTGGGTTCGTGTTGATGATTTTAACTAATGGAGTTCAATGACTCTTGAGAAATTGTTTACAGGATAATTACCAGTTTTTCGTGTGTTGATTATTGTAAAGTTGTTTACTTACAATTTCCAATGAGATAATTAAGGAAGTGATTTAAGCTATCACTGCTAATATCTTTATTGTACTTTTTTATGGTCAGTGTCATTATATAATAATTATTCAATGAATATTTATTGATATTTATCTCAATGATTATCTGTACTTTTAGGATAATCATTGAGATAAATATCAATAAATATTTATGAAAATTATTAGATAATTTATGATGATTATCATTCGAGGTTAGATAAATTGAGCAGTCACCCATAGCTAAAAGATGAATTGCTAAAAATATAGACAATTATTCAGACAGATATTTATGAATCATTAACATAATGATTCATAAATATCTGTCATATAAACATTATATGAGATTACATAACTCATCCACTGTCATATAAACATTATACGAGATTACATAACTCATCCATTGTCATGTACACATTACATGCGATTAAACTTCTCATTCCACTGTCATAGAAACATTATGAGACCACATAGTCCTCACAAACTCATCCGCTATCACGTGAACATTATGTAAAGCTACTTAGATTTCACTCAGTCATCCATTGTCGTGTAGGCATTTTGAGATTACTTAGCCTTCCAGTGTCATGTATCTATATGGGATTACATTGCTCATCCATCGTCATGTAAACATTATATGAGATTACACAGCTCATCCAGTGTCATTAAACATTATAAGAGATTTCTAGCTCATCCATTGTCATGTGAAAACTATCATCCAGTGTCATTAAACATTATATGAAATTATCTAGCTCATCCATTGTCATGTAAAAACTATTTGAGATTTCAGGACGTCACCCAGTGTCATATAAACATCACACGAGACTCCACAACCTTCACCAACTCATCCAGTGTTACGCAAACATCATACAAGACCACACAGCCTTCACAGACTCATCCACTATCACCTAACCACCAAAACAGAAACACAGAAAGATTTCAGTACACTGTCAAGTAAACATTATATGAGATTACACAGCTCATCCACTGGTCATGTAAACATTATACAAGACCACACAGCCTTCACTGAGTCATCCACTATCACCTAAACCACCAAAACAAAACAAAGAAAGACTCCCATACCTCCACAATCGTGGTCTTAGAAGGCGCCCTCATGAAATCGACTCGGCACTCGTATCTCCCGGCGTCCTCCAAGGTGGCTTTGGAGATGATGAGCCTCGCTGGTTTTTTCGGGTGGAAGTGGGTCCTCTGGTCTCTGGGCGTGTGCTGTTGGTAGCCCAGGCTCGTGTTGCGGGCGTCGTATCTGAAGGAATAAGGGGGGAAAGGGCCTGTCAGATTGGGGTGAGTGATTTTGGGGGAATTTTGAAGACATTTTGGAAGAATAATTACAAGGTTTTGTCAGATAAAGTTTGAGTCTGAATGATACGATTATAGTTAAATATATGGGCCTAAGCTCAAGTAGATAGATATAGATAGATAGATAGATAGATAGATAGATATAAAGACAGTCAAGGATTCAGAATTATATGTAATAGAAAACAGTTATTAAATTATAAATTAGATAATTACCATACACTATACGAGTACATATGTATACATGTACTGTATATATATATATATATATATATATATATATATATATATATATATATATATATATATATATATATATATATATATATATAGTTAGTCACTGCTTCTGTTCAAATAAATATTCAAGAACTTTTATTGTCCTCTTACTATTGAATTACAATTTGCATAAATGTATAACCGTGCCATCTTTAAAAAAACAATTAAGGTATACAAATTATCTCTCATAATATCTGTATAAATTGAATTACGTTCATTAGAATATATATTTTTCATTTAAATATTTCTTATTTTCCTAATTCGTCATAACTGCCCATAATATGAAACATCTAGATATTTTCCTTCTTAAACAATATTTACACTTGAAATTAACCTGTTATCTAACAAACATTACCTGCAGACATTATTTGGAATAAAATGAAAGTACCTGGAACCACAAATATCGGCTCAAAAGGAATTTTTGAAAACTAAAACGTTCGTTTGTGGCTTAAAAACACTGGGAAAACCTTATTTTATAACTCGGCCTGCCAATGGGAATTTTATTCTCGAACGTAGTAGCTGTGTTTACAATTCTCCTGCGAGCTTGGAATAAATTCCCGTGGTATTTTTATGGTATTTTTATGGCTGGAATATGTTAGACCCTTATTGAAAGGCCCTGTGAGTTATTTTTCCATTTTAGTAAAATGGTACTTACGGTAAAAGTGTGAAGTGTAGGTGAAAACAGACTTTGTAGAAATTTCGTACTGTGAGAGATACCAAGATTATCATTGTATATATTTTTTACAATGTTTTGCATTCTAGTTTACATAAACATTGTAATGTGAACACAACAGAGATACCAAGATTATCATTGTACATTTCACAATGCTTTGCATTTTCTTTGACACAAACATTGTAATATGAACACAATTTTTGCATTAGAAAAATATTTTTTTTTTCTTATCATCCGAATGATACTTATATTCTGAAATCTATTTGTTAATCTTACCTGCGCAGATATATATAACTCGTTCTATAAGCATATATAAAATAATACTTTTGTCATGAAAGCTGATTGTTCATCTCACCTTCGAAAGCATCTAATCATTCTACAAGCATAAATTTATTTGTGGTTGAAAGATTCCCCACCTGACTTTATATCATTGTTCCTGAAATATTTAATACTTGCAGTGAAAATGGTCTATTTTAATATAAATCTTTATGAAAACACAACAACACAAAGAGGAATTCTCAGGATAAAAGTCAGCTCAAGGAAAGCAAATTAAAAATGTTTCTCTCTTAATTCTGTCGTTCGTGAAGCAAAACTTGAAACACCAACGCGAAATATCTGGTGGAAACAATCTCAGATTGTAAGGAAAGTCAAAACAAAATTTAATAACTTTTTTTTTTTACATTCATTAAAACAGCTCTTGACACAAAGACAAAAATAATTTCAGGTCAGATAAAGTTAGTTTATCTTCCAGTGAAAATTATTTAAGAAAAATTATGCATTTTATTATAAAAACTCACGAAAGAAAACCATGAGTTTTGAAGCTTTACGTTTAGGTGAAAGGAACTTTAAAAAGTGATGATATATGTGTGTGTGTATATATATATATATATATATATATATATATATATATATATATATATATATATATATATATATATATATATATATATATACATATATATATCCCAGGAAACAATAATAAAATACAAGAATAAAATAGTTTTTTAACTTTAGGCTATAGAAATGTCAAAGAAATCATATATATATTCCACAAAAACATGAATCAAATATTTTTTAACCTTAGATGAAAGAAAATGTTTAAATATAATATATATATATATATAAATATATATAATACATATATATATATGTACATATACATATTTACCAAAATACAAGTAACTAAAATAGTTTTTAACCTCAGGTGAAAGCATGTTTTAAAAAAAATGTCATAAAAAAGATTTTATTAACCTAAAGATTGTTTAAAAAACGATACAGTCATAACGAACAAGAGTAAAATAGCTTTTAACCTCACGCCAAAGAAATGTTTAGAAACGATTCATTTGCACTCAGCACACACGAACAAAACAGTTTTTTTTTTACCTTAGGCAAAAATAAAAATAAAAAATATTGTTTGCATTCATCCAACAAAGACAAAACGTAACTTGAAATTTTGTGGATAGTCACCTCTTGCAACCGTGTTTCCCAAGTCTCCCTGACAAGTCTTTCTGACAAGTCTCCGTGGCATATCCTACGTTGCAAACAGTGCAAGGATTTGCAAGACGACTCGAGAGAGAGAGAGAGAGAGAGAGAGAGAGAGAGAGAGAGAGAGAGAGAGAGAGAGAGAGAGGATCTCTTGTTTTGACAGAATTTTTTCAAGTTCGTGGCAGGCTGCCATTGACTGCCATCGAGACCAGAATTCCGGACAGAAAAGCCGTGTTTGGTTTAAAAACAATTTTTTTCGCGTTTTGATTTTTTATTCTTATGATCTGTTTTGGTGTTTGCTCGGCGCGATTCTGGTTAAAAGACATAAAAAATTGTTTTTTTAATGTCTTTTAGAGACTTTTTATTCCTCCTCATTCATGAAATCTTTTGGATTTTTGGTGTCACGAATCATTCTATTTGAAGTCTATTGTCAGAGTCGTAATGTTTGTCCACATTTTGTCGAATTTTTGGAAATATTTTATTTTTTATGTCTGTAAAATATTCTATGGTACATGTACCCCATATTTTTTAAGATACAAATACGAACCTCTCTTATTTCATATCAAGAAGATAAAATCTACACAAACATATTAGAGAGAAAAAATTAATTTTTATGCAAATCTTTTCAAAGATCTTTTTGTAAGCTATAAATTTTATCTTGTAAATGTCTTTTGGCGACTGCTAATTTTCCCTGTTCAGAAAATGCATATTTTCTTTTTTAATTTTGACTTTTTAGTAAATTTTCAATGAAATTTAATTTTTTAATATATAATTTCTGGAACCCAATAGAAATTACATTAGTGTAAAATGAAAATTTTAATTTTTTACTTGAAATAAAATTACTGAAAGAGTATATTGTTGCTGCTTATTTTACACTTAGAGAAAAATGATCTAGAATTTATTTTTAATATAAATATCCTTAGTAATCAAGATGTGTATTTTATAAAGCAATGATTATCGATTACATAAAAAATAACTATTCCTTCTGAGGTAATTTTGAGTTGTGTTACATTAATGAATTGAAAGTTTTAAATATAATTATTTGCAGGAAATAAACAATGGTGTTATAAACTTTTTAGTGTAATAATTTTTTAGGAAATAAACCATGGTAAGATACAGAAAATACTATATTATTTTTCTTCTCAGTTGTGTAAATAACATTATTATTATTATTATTATTATTATTATTATTATTATTATTATTATTATTATTATTATTATTATTATTATTATTATTATTATTAACAAATGACAGACAAATAAACAGATCACTAGCAAAAACCAAGCAACGACAAGAGGAAACTGCAAGAGAGACCCCTTCCACCAATTCCCAGATCAGCCACGCCCCCTCCATGGGGATAATAGCTGAACCAAACAGAGATGAAACGGTCATTGCATTTTCCAGTCGTCATTTCTGCTCTGTACTTTGCGCAACGTCGGTTAAATCCAGGGGAAGCCTTGATGAAATGCGCAGGGAGGTACAATCCCACGGTACAGCCACAGGATACAATCCCAAGATACAATTCCATGATACAATCCTTAGAATGCAGGATATAACCAGCGGCTGGGTCTAATTGTGGGGTTAAATCTTCTGCTGTCATGCGAAAATTGAGGGACTTTTTCTCTTTTTCTTCAGTGGGTGAGGATTTTTGGATTTTTTTTTTTTCAGTGGGTGAGGAACTTTTTTCTTTTTTTCAGTGGGTGAAGAACTTTTTTCTTTACTTCATTTTTCTTCAGTAGGTGAGGAACTTTTTTCTTTTCTTCATTTTTCTTCAGTGGGTGAGGAACTTTTTTCTTTTCTTCATTTTTCTTCAGTGGGTGAGGAACTTTTTATTTTTATTCAGTGGGTGAGGAACTTTTTTTTTTATTTTCTTCAGTGGGCGAGGAACTTTTCTTTTATTTTTCTTCAGTGGGCGAGGAAATTTTCTTCAGTGGCCGAGGATCTTTTTTCTTTTACTTTTTCTTCAGTGGTTGAGGAACTTTTTTAAAGAGTCTTCTTCAGTGGGTATGGATTTTTGTCCATTTTTCCTTAGTGTGTGAGGAACTTTGTTTGAATTTTTCTTCAGAGGGAGAGTTTTTTTTATTTTTCTTCAGTGAGCGGGGAACTGTTTAAAAATTTTCATCAGTAGGTGAGGAACTTTAAAAAAATTTTTCGTCAGTGGGTTAGTAACTTTTTTTTCTTCAGTGGGTGTGTAACTGCTTGCTTGCCTGCATGGGACTGGTTTGTAGGTCAAAGATAGTGCAGTTTGTGAAAATCTGAAGAATAGATTTTGAGAGGAAATTCAAGAATAAGTTTTGATTGAAGGCAGTTTTATTTGTTTGTGAAAGATATTTCCTTTGTTTTGTTTTGGTTTTAAATAGAATATACTATAAGAGAGTATGTTTAAGTATTAAACATTCTCTCTCTCTCTCTCTCTCTCTCTCTCTCTCTCTCTCTGTGACGTAACTGTCCATTACCTGTCTGCCTGAACGACTGTTGTTATTACAGGAGGAGGGAAGCCTCTTGGGGTAGGAGGGGTTGTCAGTTGAGAGATTTAGACGTTCCCTGGTTTGAATTCAGTGTGTGTGTCAAATCCTCTCTCTCTCCCTCTCTCTCTCTCTCTCTCTCTCGGGAGTTTGTTTGCCTTGATTACTTGATAATATGGTCGTAATTTTGTTTATAACTATATATGATATATTTTGGTTATTGTTTATAATTGATATATTTTAAATGTATATATCTGTATAGAGTTAAATATTGTTTTACTTATTGTTTGAAAATAATTATATATGTATATATATATTGTATTATTTTTTCTTTATCATTAACTAAATACATTTTATATTATCTATTGTTTGTATCAAATTTCCTTTTTGTTATTTCTGTGTTATTCTCTTCTCTTAATTACTTTTCAAACTCCTGATAATAATAATAATAATAATAATAATAATAATAATAATAATAATAATAATAATAATAATAATAATAATAATAATAATAATAATAATAATAATAATAATAATAGCTCCTTTTCCATTTCACGTTTGAAAAAATTCAAAACTCTCCAAAATTTCTGGGACAAAGCGAGTAGAAGGAAATGGAAACCAATAACATAATATTCTTTTATGGCAAATGCTGTTTTTTTTCGTACCAGGAGTAAAAAAAAAAACAAAATAAAAAAATACAAACGAAAGTGTTCACAGTTTTTTTTTTCGTTGTGGCTACAACAACGATGGGATTAAAAACAAGAGGGTTACATTTGAACGCAGTGTGGTTTCGCAATTTTTTTTTTTTTGGGGTTTGGGGGTTGGGGGGGGAGAGAAGGATTAGTGGTTTGTGTTTAGCTTGCTTGTGGATGTACTGTGTATGTTTGTCTATCTATCTATATATATCTATATATATCTATATGTATCTATATATATCTATATATACATGCCTGTCTATCTATCTATCTACCTATATATATATATGTATATATGTATACATGAATATATATGTTTACACATATAAACATATACAAATATTTATATGTATTCTCTCTCTCTCTCTCTCTTTCTCTTCTCTCTCTATCTCTCTTTTGTTAGTTAGACTAGCCTCGTTCTCTCTCTCTCTCTCTCTCTCTCTCTCTCTCTCTCTCTCTCTCTCTCTCTCTCTCTCTCTCTCTCTCTGGCCTCATTATAACTATTTACAGATATCACTTACATATAAGGCCTGTTGCAAAGTCCTTCGTAAAATCATTTCCATCTCACTTGACTGCTATTTGCTACTCTTCTCTCTCTCTCTCTCTCACCCTAATTGAATCCATTCTTCCTCAACAAAGAACACAATCTTATCAAAACTGAAAATAAAAATGGCAGTTGAAGCTATTTGCAAAATTCAATTACATGCGGAAAGCGAGGAATATAATATCAACCTTTCGATAATGGAAACTATTTTCTCCCAATGAATATTATTTATTATTATGTATGCGTCAGGAAGCGGATGCCTTTGTTCGTATTGCGAGTCTTATTGTTTGGGGAAGCGTATTTGATTGGGAAATGTGATGGAGACTTTAGGTTTTGTATATATATTTATGTATATATTTTTGAAAGTCAAGGTTTTTTTTTGTAGTTACTGTATATAGGGTCCTGTCTTGAATAAGTTCATTAAAATAGGTTTTATATACATACACACACACATATATATATACATATATAGAGTGTGTGTGTGTGTATTTGAGAGAGAGAGAGAGAGAGAGAGAGAGAGAGAGAGAGAGAGAGAGAGAGAAAGAGAGAGAGAGAGAACCTTTTTACCTTTTTCTCTCTAGCATTCAGGCAATGCCCTTTCTCAAAAACAGCCTCCATTAAAACCATTATACAACCTAAGTTTTCATAATATCTCCCATCGAATGAGTTTACAAAAAAACAATAAAAGTTCCATAAAAAAAACTACTTGGTTCCTGATTCATAAATAATGTGCAAATTATATTCATTTTGAGAATAAGCACCATTATCGAAGTGGATTATATTACGTCTCAGATTCCCAAAGATAATTGAATGTTGGAAATAATGGCAGAGAGACATTTATTTAATTTTGATAAGACTGTTCTTTGTTGAGAGAGAGAGAGAATTCAATTAAAGTATGAGAGAGAGAGAGAGAGAGAGAGAGAGAGAGAGAGAGAGAGAGAGAGAGAGAGAGAGAGAGAGAAAATGAGCTGTCAGAATATAAAAAAAATTAATATTAATCTTTGATTTTTGATTTCCATTTTTTATATAATGACAATATTTGAAAAAAATAGTTTTTAAACAATTTTCACAGACTACAGAATTATTTAGAATTACTTCACAGAGAATAATTATATTTGACCATAAAGAAAATATCGTTTTTTACTCTTTTACTATAGTTCAATTTAGTAGATGGTAAATAAATTATATATATATTTTAAAATTTTTTTATACTTAAAAGACGAAACATCTCTTGTCTACAAAAATTTCTTTCTCTCTCTCTCTCTCTCTCTCTCTCTCTCTCTCTCTCTCTCTCTCTCAGAGTGAGCAAAAGGAAGTTAATTTGATTGATTTATCTGAAGGTCAAATTCCATTCTAGACTCTCTCTCTCTCTCTCTCTCTCCTTCTCTCTCTCTCTCTCTCTCTCTCTCTCTCTCTCTCTCTCCTGGCATATATGTATATTGAGAGAGACAGACCTTTAACGCCAAATAACAGGAGGAAAATGTCAAACAAAAACTCTAGTGTGTAACAACTGTTTTTTTTTCTTTGCAGATGGCGTATATCAAATATCACCAAATATTTTCTGGAAAAAAATAAAACAAAAAAAATTGAATAAAATATACTATTTCAGGACACTGTAGCTGAAGGATTGTCACTGTAGATTCTACACGAATTCGGTATGGTGTTCCAGAAAAAAATACGTGTTTCAGGAAAATGAAATTTTGAATTTTTATGAAGTCAGTATTAGTCGTGGAAGGTTTTTCTGTGCTCAAAAAATATATTAATTTTTTTGTTTATTTTTTTTCTGGGGTACTGTATATTATACAATAATAAAATGGTTTTGGAAATAGTTTTTCTTTTAATGTTTAAGGTTAGGGAATTTTTTAAAATTAATTTTCATGCGAATTTACCCATAGTTTTTTGAGAATTATATTTTTTGTACTATAGTGATTTGAGAATTAATTTTAATATCATTAATAAGTAATGATATCAAATTGTAATGGCTTGGAAAATTAATTTTAATAATGTATTAGTTGTATACTGTATACATGCATGTATGTACGTATGTATATATATATAAGTATAGATTTTATTTTATATATATTTATTAATATATTTATACGTATATATATAATGTACACACAATATATATATAATATATATACATATACACATACACAGTATGTGTGTGTACGTGTACTTGTATACTAAAGGTCATTCACGTACCATTCACTTCTACACCAGGGTACAAAACACCCCCAAAAAACTCTGGTATAAATTTCAGCAATGTCACATGACAATAAAAACCTATCGAAAAAATTTCACAAAAAATCTAAAAAAAGGTGACAATTGAATTACCTGTATCACACTCAGAGGAGGGAGGGGAGTTTTTTTCTCGTTTAGAATTGGGCACCTAGTCTTTAAACGGATTAGGTTTTTTCCTGGAAAAAAAGTAGTTTTTTCCCTTCTTCATTTCTGGGAAAATTGGTTAGAACGAAGCTTACGACAGAAAGGCAAAATATTGAGCGTCAATTGCCCAAATTTATTTTTGTGACATTTGTCAGGTTTTGTAGCAAATTGTTGGAAAGAACAGTGCCGCCAACAACTCTCGACAGTTACCTACAAAGCATTTGAACAGTGCTGCCAACACAGACTTATAAACTCCTGCCGACAGTTCTCAACAGTTACCAACACGCACTTCTAAACCGCTGCCGACAACACTGCTTTTAAGCAGTTCTGCCAACACAGCTTTTAAACAAAGCTGCCAACAACTCTCCACAGTTACCAACACAACTTTTACACAGCTTTTAAAGAAAGTCGCCAACACAACTCTTAAACAATTCTACCAACACAGTATTTAAACTGTGCTGCCAACAAAACAATCAAACAGTTCTGCCAACACAGCATTTAAATAATACTGCCAACACAATACTGAAATGGTGCTGCCAACAACATTTAAACAGTGCCTGCCAACAGAGAATTTAAATAGTGCTGCCAACACAGCATTTAAATAGCACTGCCAACACATTTAAACAGTGCTGCCAGCACAGCATTTAAACAGTGCTGCCAACACAGCATTTAAACAGCGCTGCCAACACAGCTTTAAACAGTGCTGACAACACAGCATTTAAACAGTGCTGCCAATACATTCAAACAGCTCTGCCAACACTACATTTCAACAGTTCTGCCAACAAACATTTAAACAGTGCTGCCAACACGCGGTCAAGAAGAACATCAAGAAATATTTCAGCCCAATCTCGTCCATT
>NC_089773.1:13934272-13949272 GCF_040412425.1 Macrobrachium rosenbergii
AAAAGGAATTAAAAAGCCGAATTTTCGTAGGCTGGGATAGCTCGCAATCAACATTTCAAACAGAAAATGGAGAGAGAGAGAGAGAGAGAGAGAGAGAGAGAGAGAGAGAGAAATTCAGGTTCGGTAATTTTATTGTGCATTGATACAGTAAGAGCATGTATCTAGAATTGATGACAGTGTTATTATTATTATTATTATTATTATTATTATTATTATTATTATTATTATTATTATTATTAATTTTAATAAGCCTTTTCTTTACATAGAAAAATTTTAAACGTTTTAAGCTGATAAATATTGCTATATTACATTCTACACTGATTTCGTATAATAATAATAATAATAATAATAATAATAATAATAATAATAATAATAATAATAATAATAATAATAATAATAATAATAATAATGGGAAGCCCAAGTAACCAGAAAAATGCCTCAATTAAATCATTTGTTATTTTAATTTTTCATTTCCACTAAAAAAAATCTGAAGCCCCAGTCTTAGTAATGTTTCTCATTCCTCCGCAGTCTCAAAGTTTCGGTATTGCCTCTTATTTTCTCATTCCGTGCCCGTGTTAAACTTGACAAAGTTTATCAACAACGAAAAAGATGAAAAAAAAAACTAAGAAAAAAGTTGGCAAGTTTATTCCAGAATTCTTGAGGTGGGGGGTAGAAGGTGGTGGTGGTGGGGTGGTGGGGAGGGGCAGAGTGGTCCTAACTTCCTCCCAGCCCTTTGGGAAAAAGGGCTAACTTCTTGCCACCTTAATATTCTGGTCCCCAAAAGCAGAAAGTTAAGGGTTTTCTATGGCCCTTTATAAAAGGGAAATAATACAGATATTGAGGTTTTCTGACCTTCCACTGAGAAGGAATTTATTCTGGTGGAGGGAAAAAATAAATATATATCTTTTTCGAACGAACTCGGAATTCTCTTTTTGAAGGGATGAATTTATTCTGGGTCAGTGTCCCGCTGGGCGAAAGGCCCCGGAATTCATTTCAGAAGGGAATTTAGTTTTGGGGAAGATGAAGCAGAGAGAGAGAGAGAGAGAGAGAGAGAGAGAGAGAGAGAGAGAGAGAGAGAGAGAGAGAGAGAGAGAGAGAGAGAGAGAGAGAGAGAGAGAGAGAGAGAGAGAGAGAGAGAGAGAGATCGGGTTAAGAATGTGATGACAATAGAGATTTTGGAGACTAAATAGGGAACAGAAATTTATCAAAGATTTTGGAGACTCTAAACAGAAAACAGAAATTTATTAAAGATTTTGGAGGCTTAAACAGCAAATAGAAGAAATTTTAAAAAGATTTTGGAGATAATAAACAGGAAATAGAGACATTTGAATAAATATTAAATTGACAAATTATGATTATAAAAAGTAAAATAGAGAGATGGGGTTAAGAATGTGAGGACAATAGAAATTTATTAAAGATTTAGGAGACACAAAACAGAAAATAGAAATTTACTAAGGATTTTGTAGGCATTAAACAGCAAACAGAAATTTATTAGGGACTTTGGTGACACTAAACAGAAAATAGAAATTTTTAAAAGATTTTGGAGGCATTAAACAGAAAATAAAAATTTCTTAAAGAATTTGGAGACACTAAACAGAAAACAGAGATTTAAAAAAATATTAAATAGATAATTTATGATTATAAAAACTAAAATAGATAGGTAGGATTAAAATAAAAAGACAATAGAAATCTATTAAAGATTTTGGAGATATTAAACAGGAAATAGAGAGATTTAAAAAACATTAAATAGAAACTCTATGACTATAAACAAATAAAATAGAGAAATAATGAAAAAATAAGAAAAAATAGAAATTTATTGAATAATATAAAGATATTAAACAGGTCTCAAAGGAAACAGAAATAGCAAAAAAAATGATTAAATAGAAACATTAATGATTATTGAAAGTAAAATAGAGAAAAATATGAATAAAAAAGTAAATAAATTAAATATACTGAAGAAATAAAAAAATCACAAATGAAATAAAGGGATAGCAGAAAATTAAATAAAAAATTTACAATTACAAAAAATAAAATATAAAAAATCCACATAAAAATGAAGAAAATAAATATTATTAAAATAAATATTATTGAACATTATAAATACATTAAACAGCCCACAAAGAAAACATAAATATATATATAAAAATACTTTAAACATTTATGAAGGCTTAACCCCAAATTAAATCCCAAAGTGACACCGAGAGAGAGAGAGAGAGAGAGAGAGAGAGAGAGAGAGAGAGAGAGAGAGAGAGAGAGAGAGAGAGTGAGTCTAGGCAAATAGAGGGATTACTTGCAAATCCCTCCAGATAGGGATTCCTCTTAAATGCTCCTTCTAGATGAAGGGATTAAGGGTGAGAATTAGGGATTACATTACCTCCCCCCCCATTTAGAATGGGATTACTGGACAGGACTGTTTCGTTGGGGTGGATTTACGAAGCTGATTAATAAGGGGGATTTTGAGATTATTATTTAGTGAAATTTGAATCGAATTGGACAAACAATTAAAGAGAGGGGCCTATAATAATAATAATAATAATAATAATAATAATAATAATAATAATAATAATAATAATAATAATAATAATAACTCATCCAAAAGAAATACGTAAGAAATTATTATTATTATTATTATTATTATTATTATTATTATTATTATTATTATAATTATTCCATTAAACAGAATAAGTATTTGTCAAACAGAATATCAAAATCAAAACAAAACGAAGGGAGTAAAACAAATGTATTAAATATATACACATATATTTATATATATATATATATATATATATATATATATATATATATATATATATATATATATATATATATATATATATATATTATTTATTTATTTATTTAAAGGTTGGTATTGAAGCTCTTAAGTAGAATTAAAATGGCTCTCGAGAGAATCAGATCTGCACGAGAGCCATTGGGAATATGGCTCTTGCAACAATCATTTATGGTGCTGGAAATATTTTGAATATATATGTATATATAAATATATGTATATATATTTGTATATTTACACAACTAATTATATTTCACTTTCTATACACAATGAGCACAGAGTAGGGGATAAATTAAGACCCACAGAAAGAGAGAGAAAGTCACAAAGAAAAATTAAGACGATTTCAGTCAACAAACATTGATGATTTTTTCTGTGAAATAAAAAATATTAATGGGGTTTTATACACTGGAAACAAATTTCATGAAACAAAAAATAAATTAATTAAAAAACAAAGAGAAAAAATTGGAAATTTTCTTAATACACACAAATATTATTGAGATTTTAAAAGCAGGAAAAAATTCAAGAAACAAAGAAAAAAAGAATTTTTGTGAAAAAATATCAGAACAATTAAACACTGGCAAAAAAATTAAAGAAACAAAAAAAAGTAAATAAAAAAAGACAGAAAAAAATTGACTATTTGTTTTATGAAATAAAAAAAATATTAACGAGTTGTTAAACAGTGCAAAAACAATTTCAAAAAACAAATAAAAAATAAGAACAATTTGTTTTATGAAATAAAAAAATATTAATGAGCTGCTAAACACTGCAGAAACAATTTACAAAAAACAAATAAAAAAACAAAAACAAAGACAATAAAAAACACTGACAATGTGTCCAAGCGTTTAAAAAACGAAAACTTTCCCCTGCTGAATTTTCCCTAATTCAGGGGAAAGTATTATGCAAATTTGCTCCTTGTAAATAGGTTGTGGGCCGTGCTGAGACAGGCAGACCGTGGAGAGAGGGAAAGTTCTCTCTCTCTCTCTCTCTCTCTCTCTCTCTCTCTCTCTCTCTCTCTCTCTCTCTCTCTCTCTCTCTCTATTTTACTATCTTTCTCTGTCTCTGTTTGTTTCTCTCTGTCTCTATTTGTTTTTGCTCTCTCTCAATTTATCTCTCTCTCTCTCTCTCTCTATCTTTCTTTCTCCCTCTTTCTATCTTTATCTAACTCCCTATTTCTTTTCTCTCTCTAACTCTCTATGCTTCTTGCTCTTCCTCTCTCTCTCTCTCTCTCTCTAAACCTTCGTTACTGTGCCATTTGTTCACCAAATTTCAACAGTCAAATAACATTTCCTTGTTCTTCCAAACCTGATAATTCTCTCTCTCTCTCTCTCTTACTTATTTATCGACCATTACTTTTTAAGCGTTTTTCTCAGTTCCCCCAATTTAATTTTTGACAGAACGATTATTTTTGAAAATAAATCCGAAAGGTTTACAACACTCGGTATTTTGGGCCGCGACCCAGTTTTGTTTTCCTATTTTCTTTTATTCGTGATCTTCATTTATCATATTATTCGTATTTCCAGTTTTTCAAAATTTTTTTTTTTTTATTTTTTATATTTCTAATTTTTCAAAACTTTATCTTTTTATATTTCCAGTTTTTCAGAAGTTCTTTTTAATTTTTTTCATATTTCCAATTTTTCAAAACCTTTTTTATTATTTTTTTCTTATTTCCAATTTTTCAAACCTTTTTTAATTTTTTTATATTTAAAAAAAATTTTTTCTATTTCTTTTATTTCTCCATATTTCCAGTTTTCAAAACTTTTTTATTGTTTTATTTTTTCATATTTACAATTTTTCCAAACTTTTTTATTTTTTTCATATTTCCAGTTTTTCAAAACCTTTTTTATTCTTTTATTTATAAGTCATCATTCGAACGCCAGGCTTATTCTGGTATAGATATTGCTGGGTTTCAGGCCATTGTGGAAAAAGAGCATAAGGATTATTTCAAATTGTGTGGTGCGGGATTTTCGACTTTGTTTGATGGGAGGTTTAAGTTACTTAGTAAATAAACTCTTCAATACTTTCATTTTGTTTTACTGTTTTGTCATATTTTCTGTTTTTTAGCCTTTTTCATCTGATATAATGATCATTATTTTTTTTTATTGTTTTGCATGATTTATAATGACATTATATTTATGTAAAATATTATGAGAATATTGTACTTATTCTATGTGAGAATATTATTTCATAAGAATATAATACTTATCAAAAAATATTATTTTATATAAGAGTATGATACTTATTTGATGTGAGAATATTACTTTATGAGAAGATCCTTATTTTATGTAAGAATATTATTTAGTAAGAATATTATAGTTATTCTCTGGTTGCTATATTTATATATTCTCTAGTATTTACAATTTTTGGCTACTGGTAAATTATAAATATTTTTTGTTAAAATTTTTTTATCTAAAGATTTTTCATTATTTTACCTATATGGACTTTTATACTTTATATAAAAAAGGAATATTTTTGATTACATAAATTTATAATTTGATAATTTTTATTTTTATTATTAATAAATAATTTTTAGCCAAAGAATAATTTTTAATTAAAAACAATTTCTTTTAGAATTGTTTTACTAATGGTAGTTTTTGACGATTTTTTTTTCATAATTAGCTTATCCAATCTCTTCAGAATCGTGTTCACTTCTAAATTTCACATTTTGACCATAAGGTTCAATTTCCAATCACATTCAGTAGGATTTTCCACTGTTTATGCCCATACAATTTCCTCTATAAAAAATATTATAATTATTATATTTTTCTTGACTAAATTCGTCCTACTATAAAGACCACCTTCCCAATATATTTATCAAGATTTTCGACCATCTGACCAGGGCTTAATGACTGATTTAGGACAGGGGAAACGGGCCTTTTTGTCTCGCAGGAAGTAAGGGGTGTTCCTCACGCAAGGGGGGATGGGTAAGGGGGGCTTCAACCCTCTCCCAACCCCCAAGTTTTTTAAAAGTTATTTTAAGACAGAATGTAGACTGGGCTAAGAGGGAATTTTTTGGTAATCCCTTTATATATGTAAAGAAAGAGAGAGAGAGAGAGAGAGAGAGAGAGAGAAAATTCCTCGGTTATCTCCTAAATTTACACACAAACACACACACACACACACACACACACACACACATATATATATATATATATATATATATATATATATATATATATATATATATATATATATATATATATACTGAGAGACTGAGAGAGAGAGAGAGAGAGAGAGAGAGAGAGAGAGAGAGAGAGAGAGAGATCGTGACCTCAGGAGACGTAGGGGACCAGAAATGGCTCCATAATGATCCTAGTTTAATACGTGACCAGGACGCCAAATTTAGCTGGTTGTAGGTGGGCCATTTTTTTCGGGGGAAGAAACAAGAGGCAGGGGAAGAGAGAGAGAGAGAGAGAGAGAGAGAGAGAGAGAGAGAGAGAGAGAGAGAGAGAGAGAGAGAGAGAGAGAGAGAGAGGAAAGTGATGTTATGCCAGTGTAATGAAGATATATACTGTATATATATATATATATATATATATATATATATATATATATATATATATATATATATATATATATATATATATATATATATGCATAAATATTTTTCTTTTGTTATAGTGGTATAAGATCATTCTCCTCTCTCTCTCTCTCTCTCTCTCTCTCTCTCTCTCTCTCTCTCTCTCTCTCTCTCTCTCCTCTATTTGTCTTACTATCTCTGTGTGTGTGTGTCTTCCTATGTATATGTACACATACGAACATGTATACAAGAGAGAGAGAGAGAGAGAGAGAGAGAGAGAGAGAGAGAGAGAGAGAGAGAGAGAGAGAGAGAGAGAATATAAATCCCCAATCTACCCATAACTAATTCATTTCTTGACAGAGTCTCCCCACACAAGACCTAATCTAAAACGCCCCCTGGTGGGGGTAGGGGGGTGGGGGGAGTGGCAGGGGCCATCTCGTGACAGGGGGAAATCCTGTTATCTCGAAACAACCAATTCCGAGGCTTATGTGGACCACCGTGGGTGAATTATCGATTATCTCAAGACGAGATAATCTGGATTTTCAACAAAGGCTGGTGTCGAGGAAATTATGATTTGGGGATAATTATTATTTATTATTCTTTTTTTTTTGGGACGTTGGAATAAGATTTTGTTGATCTTTTTTGGTCTGGGGATTATATGCTGAAAAAGGTATATAATGAAGTTATTATTATTATTATTATTATTATTATTATTATTATTATTATTATTATTTTGCCAAAGTATTATTTGCATAATAATTTGATTGCTTTAAATATTCTGGGCTTTCATTATTATTATTATTATTATTATTATTATTATTATTATTATTATTATTATTATTATTATTATTTTTTCTTCCTGTGAACTTAGTTAATATATCTATGTTCAATAATAATAATAATAATAATAATAATAATAATAATAATAATAATAATAATAATTATTAATTATTATTATTTTCTTTCTGTGAACTTATTATTATTATTATAATATTAATCATAATATATTGAAATAATAATTATTATTAATATTATTATTATATATTAGCATTATTAATTATAGCAAAAATGAATAATAATAATAATAAAAAAATAATAATAATAATAATAATAATAATAATAATAATAATAATAATAATAATAATAATAATGTTCCCCAATACCTACAACATTAAACTCAGACAGAGCACTGAAATATTCCAGCACACTTTTCAATAAACAAAACACATTTCAAAATCATTTTCAAAAACTTTGCTGGAATGGAAGAGAGACTGCAGTTGACAATATGCAAATCATTCTTGACGTCTCAAATAATCCATAATTAATATAGAGAGATTTATTGTAAAAGAAGAGTTTATTTCTACCTTTCAGTGAAGGATGGACAGTTCTGGAAAGTTTTCATTTTCCAGATATTGAAGGATTTCGAAATGTGAATGTTGGTATTTTGATGATGTATTGAAAATGCTTATTATTATTATTATTATTATTATTATTATTATTATTATTATTATTATTATTATTATAATTATGTTTTCTTTTTTGTTGGTGTGATACTTAGATTGTTATAGCCAATGCTATTATTATTATTATTATTATTATTATTATTATTATTATTATTATTATTATTATTATTATTATTTAATAATAATAATAATAATAATAATAATAATAATAATAATAATAATAATAATAATAATAATAATAATAATAATAATATAGCAATCAAATTATCGTGGCAACAAAAAAATAAAAAAACTAATAATAATAATAAAATAATAATAATAATAATAATAATAATAATAATAATAATAATAATAATAATAATAATAATAATAATAATAATAATCATAATAATAATAATAATAAGCATCTACTATATAACTGGAATATTAATATTCACATCTCGAAATACGATAATTAAACCATTACTTTCTTATCACAGGCTAAAAATAACATGCTGATAATCCTAAAGATAATGAATTATTCAATAATTCCTTAGACTCTAATTATCATCTGATTGAGGGGGGGGGCCTTATGACTGATTGCATGACACAGAGAGAGAGAGAGAGAGAGAGAGAGAGAGAGAGAGAGAGAGAGAGAGAGAGAGAGAGAGAGAGCCACCTCGATCAGGTAGTGATTGATTGCAGTTAATTAGATTGGAAAGTGAATGCAATGAGAGAGAGAGAGAGAGAGAGAGAGAGAGAGAGAGAGAGAGAGAGATTAAGTGGGTTAATATAATAATAATAATAATAATAATAATAATAATAATAATAATAATAATAATAATAATAATATAGAAATCCTACTTGAACTGGTTATCATAATAATAATAATAATAATAATAATAATAATAATAATAATAATAATAATAATAATAATAATAATAATAATAATACCACACAGGACAGACGTGACTAATGACCACAAAACTTCCAGCTGAAGTGACCCACCAACTTCAAACTTCCGAATTCCTGAAGTTTTCCCGAAGGACCCCCTACATCCTACAGAGGTCCTTGAGAGAAGGATCTTAAGAAGAGTCCTCGAAACTTCCTGGGAAGGTCCTAAACGTCTTCTGGATTGTTGGTTGAATTTTATATATATGTATACATATGCATATATATATCTATAGATATAAATAAATAAATAAGTAAATAAAGAAATAATTGTCAATAAATAAATAAGTAAATAAGTAAATAAATAAATAAATAAATGAATAAATAAATATATAAATATAAATAAATATACATATATATATATATATATATATATATATATATATATATATATATAAATATATAAATATATAAATGTATAAATGTATAAATGTATAAATGTATAAATATATAAATATATAAATAAATAAATATATAAATATAACAAATATAAATAAATAAATAAATATACAAATATATAAATATATAAGTAAATAAATATATAAATAAATAAAGAAATTTATATATATATATATATATATATATATATATATATATATATATATATATATATATATATATACACACACACATACACTCGTGTACACATACACACATCCACTCTCAGCCAAAGATATACCTGTATACCAGCCACCCTCTAAGATTAAAATAAAAAAAAATAGAAAGAAAGAGAGTGTAAAAATTCCTCCGCTTTCAGAAGGCTTTGCAAAAGGGGGAAGAAGAAGAACTAAAAGAATAAAGGTATGTGTGTTGAATGCCACCACCAAGAAAAAAAAAAGGATTCATCTCCTTGACATAACTTTTTTTAAAATCTTTTTTTGTAACTGGGTTTTTTCTTTTTTCAGAATGGTTGACTTGAGTTTCAATCTGGATTTTTTTTGGAAAAATTTTTTTTCCCCATGGCAAAAGAAGTTCTGGATATGCCCAGTGGATTTCAGAGGGATTCCATGGGATTATTTTCAAGAAAATTGTAACAGGAGGGGATTAAATGTGTTTCCTGTTTGGGAAATATGTAGTGTTTTTTTTAAAAAGACAACATTGTAAGTAATATTTGTTTTGTTCAGAATTGTCTCTAAGGGATATTTGGCTAAAATGATTCTATTCTACTGATCTATAATTCTAAATGGCTATGCTAGACTTTGCAGTTTTTGCAGTTGTTCAAGTCTGCTAAAACTTTACATTATCAAATGGTTTTTAAATTACCACAAGTGTTATTTTTTAACAGCCTGGGTTCAAAATAATTTTAATTTCTACCATTATAATTATGTAGTTCTGGCTACAGTTTTTTTGAATTTTTTAATTTGTTACTTATAATAAAAAGTACAACAAAATTCGCCATGCATAAACAAATTTTGTGCTTGGAATCACCAGCAGTTTCAAGCATTCCAGGTTAGGTTGTATCTAGTTTATATTTTCCTGTCAAAAATATACGAAATTTACCATAAAGATTACTTCAAAAAGTCATATGACAGTTTTCTCCCAGAATGGAATTTGTTTAAAAAGTCAGACACTGGCAAAGTTCAAAGTTTGGCTGTAAATCTTCGCAGTTACTTATACATTCCTAATATAAACGCATCTCTGCTTAAGCAGCCTTCATATAAGAAGTGATAACACAAAGTTAAACAAAGTTATGATGTCTATTTGGTTCCAGTTACACATTTCAAACAATTAACAGCCGGAATCAGTTCTCTCCAACTTCGGAAGTACATGAAACGAACGGTTAACTTTTTATGAAGAGTCGACAGCAATTCAGATTCTCTCTCTCTCTCTCTCTCTCTCTCTCTCTCTCTCTCTCTCTCTCTCTCTCTCTCTCTCTCTCTCATATACACATTTCCAGCTATTAACAGTCAAACGGAACTCTCCCAAACTTCAAAAGTACATGAATCGAAACCCAACTTTTTTATGAAAAGTAGACAGCAATTCAGAGCTCTCTCTCTCTCTCTCTCTCTCTCTCTCTCTCTCTCTCTCTCTCTCTCTCTCTCTCTCTCTCTCTCTCACGCATCTCATTCGCATCTTGTGGCCCTATGTTTACCAACGCCTCCAGAACTTCGGCAGTTTTGAAAGTATCTGCATTCTAAAAAGCAAAATAATAATATCGTTTTCTTCTTCGAAAACGCGGAACTGAATAAGTTTTTTAGAGTCTGGAGGAGTCGTAGAAGTTCCCCGGGAGTCTTGGGGAGTGGTAGGCACTTCTGGGAGTCTGGGGGAGTGGTAGGCACTCCTGGGAGTCTGGGGGAGTGGTTAGGTACTCCTGGGAGTCTGTGGGAGTGGTAGGCACTCCTGGGAGTCTGGGCGAGTGGTAGGTTTTCCTGGGAGTCTGGGGGAGTGGTTATGTACTCCTGGGAGTCGTGGGCGAGGGGGGGTAGGTATTCCATGGGAGTCCCATGGGGCAGTAGGTGTCCATGGGAGTCCCATGGGGGAGTAGGTGTCCCTCGGAGTCAGAGGGACGAGTAGATACTCCTTGGAGTACAAGGAATGAGTAGGCATATCTTGAGGAGTTGCTGTGAGGAATACTCACTAATGGAGTTTCAGTAATAAGTTCTTACTCCTTGGAGTGTCAGTAATGAATTCTTACTCTCTGGAGTTACAGTAAAGAGTCCTAACTCCCTGGAGTGTCAGGAAGGAGTTAATAATCCTGGGGGTTAGGGCGAGTTAATATACCTCAGGGTGTTAGCCAATAGCAACCATTCCTTTGAGTGCAAGGTAAGAGTTGGAACCCCTTGAAGAGCAGGCACTCCTGGAGTGCAAATTGTAAATATTCCTGGCAACTGCTGGAGTGATACGTATCCACAGTAGTACTCTGGAGGAGTGGGTAACCCTTGCTGTTCAAGGGACCCCTGGGAAGGATATTGAAAGAGTCCAAAATAGAGTATTAAAGTCCTTTTCCTTTTCAGTTGAAGGGGCGAGACGGTCCCTTGTTGGCTTATGCCAGAATGGGACCTCGCCCTAGGGCAGGGGCCAGGAGCAGAAAGGTGCTGAAAGGGTTAAGAGGCTTGTTGTAGCTCTCTGGACTCTGCCCAACCAATGCAGATGCCATTGAAGGAAAATTCAGTTACTTATCAAAAAGATGTTGCCAGCCCTATGCCTTTTCCTTGCCTTGGCTGCGACCCACCACAGTCGACTAACCAGGGTTATAAATTCCCTTCTTAGGGTAACATTTTAAATTGGGGTTTTCAGGAAACTTGCACAAAGATGTTTCCCCCTTGTGGGATCGATCGTGGGTGTCTCGATAGTGAGGCAACGTTTCTAATTACTGGGTCAGGGGTCCACTTATATATATATATATATATATATATATATATATATATATATTTAAATAAAAATAAATATATATATGCATATATCTATAAATACTACTTATATATATACACATATATACAGTGAAACACCTTTTTCACTCTATATAAATGTAAATAAAAATAAGTATATATATATGTATATATCTATAAATAATACTTATATATATATACATATATACAGTGAAACACCTTTTTTCACACTAGTGTGGGTACGTATAATTACTATTAGAGAGGAAGAGAGAGAGAGAAAGAGAAGCTTCGCCCACGACAATGGTTGCTTATTTAGGCAAACTGGGCTCCAGTTACCGCTTCATTTTCTCTACCTACCAGCTAATCATGGCTAAAACCTATTTGCATAATTTTAATGCCTGTTTTAATGTGTACGAAGGCGCCATTAGCCGATGGTTTTTCAACGCCCGTGAATGCGCTGCATCGTCGATTGGGCCCTGGCGTTATTCTAGTTTCTTTTTGCTTGCTTGCCTGTTTGAGAAAGAGTGTGTATGTGTGTGTGTGTGTGTGTGTGTGTGTGTGTGTGTCTCTGTTTGTAAACAAGCACAGAAAACCACTGAACCAAACAAACATGCTTTGTATGGATATTGTGCAAGACATAGTATTGCTATGTCCTAGTGTGTTTTTTGTGCTTGCATGTTTCTGTGTGCGTGTGTGTGTGTGTGTATGTGTATCTATCTGCAAACACGCACAAGCAATCACCGAACCAAACAAACACACAAACACCCTTCGGACATCCCGATACGACACGTACGGGTATTGCGAAAGACACGCTATTGCCGACACCATCACAAATACATCAGTCGTGGGCATCAAGAGTTATGTACAGAGAGACAGCGAGTGTCACACGATCACACACGGACTGTATTTCAACATTTGCAAGCGCGTGCATGCATGCACACACACGCACACAAGCGCACACACGCACACACCGGTGGAATACGTGCCGGTGCATTCGCATCCGTGGCATTCGCAAGGTCTGTTTTTTCGCTGCTTTTTATTTTGGATGCTCATGGAATCCATCTTTTGTGTACTAAGACCCTCACTGAGAAGAGAGAGAGAAGAAGAAGAAGAAGAAGAAGAAGAAGAAGAAGAAGAAGAAGAACATACATTATTCATATTCACAGATCAGGGAAGCGTAAGAGCAGGACCGATTTTTCCTCTCCTCTTTATTTCGTCTCTTTTCTTGTTTTGATGTTGGGTGGAGGAAGTTGGAGAGAGGAGAGGAGAGGGGGAGAAGGAGGGAGGAGTTAGTTTATTCATCTCTCTCTCTCTCTTTCTCTCTCTCTCTCTCTCTCTCTCTCTCTCTCTCTCTCTCTTTCTCTTTTTCTCGTAAAGGGAGTGCAGTAAGTAAAAGATAATGGGGAAAAGACCTCTTGTTTATTTTTTGTGTGTTGTAGTCTGCCTCTTGATCTGTTTTCTGTTCTGGGTGGGGGTGGGGGTGGTGGGAGGGGGAGGCATTCTCTCTCTCTCTCTCTCTCTCTCTCTCTCTCTCTCTCTCTCTCTCTCTCTCTCTCCTCAAGGAGAGAACGCTGCATGCAAAACAGATTGAAAGAAATATCTTTTTATTTTTACGCATTCTTTTTAGATTCGTCTTTTGAGGGCAGGCCTTTTCCCTCAGCTCTTCTCTCTCTCTCTCTCTCTCTCTCTCTCTCTCTCTCTCTCTGTCACACGAGGGAGTACACTATGTAAAACAGATTGACAGAGAGAGAGAGAGAGAGAGAGAGAGAGAGAGAGAGAGAGAGAGAGAGAGAGAGAGAGAGAGATATCTCGCCTACTATCTTTGTTGTCTATTCCCTAATCCATAGCCATCAAGCGAGGCAGAGAGGCTTTACGAGAAAAGGCAAAACCTTTCTTGTGTTCCCAGCCTATTTCTTTTTTCCCACCTCTCAAGGCGGCGCTAAAAGTCACACAGTGGGGTTCAGGGGGGGAGGGGGGAGGTTAGAACCTCTTGTCCTTTTTATTTTTCGAGAGAGGCTCCTGCTACTGTTGCTGTTGTTTTTTTGTTATGGAAATTACCCTGTTGTAAGTGGCCTTCCTATGCAAAAGAAGCTTAAGGAATGGATAAATAGACCTCGCCTGGACTAAAACTACTACTCCTCTTCTTCTACTTCTTCTTCTTACTGTGAGAGAAAGGGAGGGAAGGAGTTGGTTTTACGCTTTGGCGAGACAGCTGAAGTATTTATTGGGGTGGGTGTTGGGGAGTCGTTCGATCTGGCCTTAATTCTGGGTTGCGTTTTTTTTTTTTTTTTTTTTGATGAGGGATTTTTTTTTTTAGATTTTTAGCTTGTGGGGCTGACGTCTGAATAGATTAGATTGTCTGTGTGTGGTACTGTGAATGTGCGTTACTGTGAATTTGTGTTACTGTGATATATATCTATGAGGCTAAATAAGATTATCTATAAGTATATGCTTCTGTGAAAAAATATATATTATATAAGACTCATTAAGATTCTTATATATATATATATATATATATATATATATATATATATATATATATATATATATATATATATATATATATATATATATATATATATATATGAATCAATAACATATCCATATACACACACACACATATATATATATGATCATATATTATCGCTTATATCAAATATATATCCCCGATGGGGATTATCACCGAAGGGGAATATAAGTGATAAATGGATATATATATCCAGCGAATATATCAAGATAGCTCAGTGGTAGCGTCGACTGATTCGCTGGATTCCTGTGTCGATCGAGACTTATCCATTTATCACTTATAAATATAATATCGGGGATATTCCTGAGGTAGCGTATTTGATATTAAGCGATAATTGTAGCTTCATGATATATAAATCACGGTGTGATAAAAATGTCATATATATATATATATATATATATATAAGAATCATTAAGATTCTTATATATATAAATATATATATATAT
>NC_089773.1:13954272-13956772 GCF_040412425.1 Macrobrachium rosenbergii
GGATGTCTTTGTGGGAATACAGGTGTGCTGACAGACATTTGTGGGTGTGTTGGAACACTGGTACACCTTTTGTGGGGGTGTTAATGTGTTGTTATACCTTTTGTGGGAGTTCAGGTGTCTGTAAAGCCATGTATCCCACTTCTGAAATCTTACTTCGTGTTGGAATGACATAAATTTGTGGGATTACCCACAGCGAGACCAAAACTTTAGTTTGTTAGCATCCACTGTGGGGAAAGAAGGTTCCAATTGCTCGAATATTCACTGTGGGATAATTCTATTTCATTGTAAAATGGAAATATTTATTGTTTAAAAATATCTTTCAATTTCCACTGACAAAGTCTGGAACTGCCTTCCATAATTCCAACTTCCCAGGCTTCCAGAATCTTCCAGGCTCCAAGTGACAGGACTGGAAGCTAAAAAGGGACATAGGTTAGGCCCACTCCCCCTCCAAACGTCCTCTGAATTACGAAAATGCGTGTCATGAGGTCACGTGTCAGCAATGTAGGTCTGAGTGCAATAAGGGCACAAATATGTCCTTTGAAATCAGACTTGTCATTTTGTGGAAAAAAAAAAAAATCTTATTTGTAGTATCTGTTTTAGAATAATGTCCTCCATTTATGCGAGAGTGCATTGTGGGATTGTGACTCCATTTGTGCGATTGTTCCTCCATTTCTGGGATTGTCTCTTTTGGCGTTAACGACTCGTGTGTGTGTGTGTGTACGTGTGTGTGTGTATGCATTGTGGGAATCTCAATCTCTCTCTCTCTCTCTCACTCCCCATTTGTGGGACAGTCTATTTTAGGGTAGAACCGTTCCCCCATCCCTGGGAATTTCCATCGTCTGGGGTTAAAAACACAATGTCATTTGTTCCACAGAGAGAGAGAGAGAGAGAGAGAGAGAGAGAGAGAGAGAGAGAGAGAGAGAGAGAGAGAGAGAGAGGACTGGATTGAGTGCAGCTTTCCTAGACTTAACATTCTTTTGAATTGTTTTTACAGTGACTTGGTGTCAATATGACTCATTTAGTTGAGACCAGAGAGAGAGAGAGAGAGAGAGAGAGAGAGAGAGAGAGAGAGAGAGAGATTCAACATTCCATTTCTTATTAATCTATTTACAATGACTTGGTGTTAACATAACTCATTCAGCTGAAATTTGAAAAGAGAGAGAGAGAGAGAGAGAGAGAGAGAGAGAGAGAGAGAGAGAGAGAGAGAGAGAGAGAGAGAGTCTCTACGGTTCAGTAACACATGAATATTTCTGCTTTAAGTTATAATATGCGTTAAAGGGGCTCTCGGGCTCGCGAGGCAGGATTTAAAATATTTGGAAATTTTTTTTAAATCTTTTTATTTTTAATTTTCCTTTATAGTGGCAGTGTGAGAACTTCAGGGGGAGCATATTAGAAAGTATGAACTTTCTCTTGGGAGAGAAAGGGGTTCAATTAACACAATGGGTGGATTTTGAATATGTTTTTAATATTTTTTTTTCTTAGATATTCAGATATTTTAGAATGGGAACAGATTCATAAAATAAATTTTAAAAAAATTTAAAAAAGTAAAATATCTATGAGATTTTCTCTTAAAATAGAAAGGGCTCAGTTTGCAAGATATTAAAATTTCCTCTTTTTGTAAAAGATGTTAACTGTAAATATTGAAAAATATTGAAAGCTGAAATAATCAAGTTAGGCAGTTGATAGGTTTATATTTTATGCTGTTCAGTTCTCCCTTAAAAACAGCAGGAAAAAATATAAAGAAAAATTATAATATATATATATATATATATATATATATATATATATAATATAATTTATATAAATGTATATATAAATATATACATAAATATATGTATATATCATTATATATTTTATATACAAATATATATTTATGTATATATATTGAAAATCAATTTTACTTACATTTCAAAAATGCAAAACTTATATTTATCCCCAAACTAAGAAAAATAGATAAAAAATATATTTTTTGAAAGGAAAAAAAAGTCCTTGCTGCACCCTGTGATATTTTTAAAGTTAAACCTTAACTGTTTAATCTGATTCAAGTTTTGAAACATATAAAAACTCAGGAAAAACTTAGAGAATATTTTTCCTGTTAAAAAAAAAAAAAACAATTTTACAGAATGTAGAACACCGAGTGAATCTGTTTCTCCAAAATTGTCCCAGTTAAAAGTCACGGGGTATAAAACTGAATTGCCAAAAAAAAGAGAGAAAAAATTACAATATACAAAATGCATAACAACAGTAGACAATTATTTATGGACCAGAAATGGAACTGAATATCAATTATCTTTTCCAATATTCAAATATATTAAAATATACTGTTGATGTTCCATTTTCATATATTTTGGTTTTGTGCTGAATTTCGGGCTGAACAAAACGAGTACCATTTGCTGACTGGATGTAGGTTTATTTTCTAATATCAATTTCTGTTTAATGGTAAAAAATATATATGTATATATATATCACATATATATAATTTTATATATATATATATTTT
>NC_089773.1:13959272-13961772 GCF_040412425.1 Macrobrachium rosenbergii
TGAGGACCCACAATGGAATGTTGCGGAGTAGTTAGGAGGGGGGGGGTGTTTGAGGTCGGGGCTGGGTGGGAGTAACAGGAGTAGGGGAAGGAGTGATAGGAGTGGAGTAGAAGGAACAGAGAAGAGTAATCTATTATTAACCAATCCATTTCCTCCATTTTATCTCTTCCCTCTCTCTCTCTCTCCCTCTCTCTCTCTGTCTCTCTCTCATCTCTCTCTCTCTCTCTCTCTCTCTCTCTCTCTCTCTCTCTCTCTCTCTCTCTCGATTAGAGACCCATTCCACACCAATATTCCTTATCTTCTTAAGAGTCACGTAAATCTCGAAAAAGTCGGTCGCGTTCGGTCGCTGACAAATCGGGCATTTAACGGCTTCGGGATTAACGTTACCCTTAGTTCACTTTTATTTTCCTTTTATTTCCCCCTTATTTTCCCCCCTTATTTTCCTTCTATTTTCCTTTTAATTATCGTCTCCCTTTCTCTGGCGTGAGTCTCCTGAACGCGGCTTATGTAAAAGTGATGGTGACCGAGTTTATTTATTCAAGAAATCAGAGACAACTGTAAATAGTGACTTTAACCACTGGTCTGTCACGAGAATAATATATATATATATATATATATATATATATATATATATATATATATATATATATATATACATATACATACATACACGTACATACACGTATACACTCACACAGAAACTCATTAATCATACTAAAGTAATTATACAATTCAAATAGTTATGACTTTGTAATTACCCTAGGGGATTAAAAATCTAGAGATTACTCCACCGGGGTAAAATCCTTCTCAAGGGGATTTATCACGCCTTTGATAATGCTCCCTAATTATCTCCTAATTGGGTGAATGAGAGAGAGAGAGAGAGAGAGAGAGAGAGAGAGAGAGAGAGAGAGAGAGAGAGAGAGAGAGAGAGAGAATTGGACAAAAGAATTATGTTTTTTTGTTATCTTCATGTTTTGAGATAGTCTAAAAGTTTTACTACTGTTTTTGATAGTCTGAAGCGTTTAGAGAGAGAGAGAGAGAGAGAGAGAGAGAGAAGTACGGTGTATTTTTATTATTTTATATATATTGTAAAAAAGGTTCTAAAAATCTATATTTTATTTTCATTATCTATTGGTATATATTATATATACATATATATGTATATATATATATACATATACATATACATATATTTATACACATGTATATTCATCTATTTATACAATTATCATTTCCAAAAATCATTTACATTAAGTTTAATGACAAAAAAATAAGAAAAAACAATTGCCTATGTGTATATATATATATATATATATATATATATATATATATATATATATATATATATATATATATATATATATATATATATATATATATATATATATATATATATATATATATATATTTATACAATTCTCACTTCCCAAAATCATTTACATTAAATTTAACAACGAAAAAAAAAAAAAAAAAAAAATAACTACAAAAATAAGAACTGGCAACGTCAATCATTACGTCGTAATCAAGAGCAGTTGCCAACTAGCCTTTTTATTTTCAATTTTCTTTATTGCCCATTCGAGACACGCCAAAAGAATTTTTTTTTTTTTTTATAAATTCAGGAGATATTAAGGATAATTAACCTTTTCCTGCGCTGCCGTTTCATGCTTAGGAGGGATTAGCGCGCAATTAGCTCGTTATTTCTGTCGTGCCAGTTTTAGCCTAAATATTCCAGTGGGATTATCGTCTGCGGCGAGAGAGAGAGAGAGAGAGAGAGAGAGAGAGAGAGAGAGAGAGAGAGAGTCAAATGCTGGCTTAATCTTAAATTTTAAATGCCTCATGAGAAACCAAAACTAATTTTGTAATTCTAAGTGAAATGATAAACTATAATCTATATATATATATATATATATATATATATATATATATATATATATATATATATATATATATATATATATATATATATACATATATACATATATATACATAAATACATATATAAATCCCAAGAAAGCTTCCTCAAAATATATTCGACACCCAATAACATCTTTCCTCTCCCAACCAACTTTACGAGAAGCGAGGAAAGGTTAGATAAGATACTACTCATATTTTGGGGGTAAAGGACCCCCCACCCACCCACACACCCCACAGGGCTATTCCTCATAGACCACCACCATCTTCTTCCGTCTGCCTGTGGGAATGGACGACTGTTTGTGGGCGAATTTAGTGGGAGATGGCGCGGGCTATTTCAGATTGGGTAGTGCTTTGTGAAATATGTGAATATTTGGGTGAACTAGAGTGCAATTTCACACAGAAATATAAACTACAAAGATACGAATAACTTAGAGACACAAATTTATCACTATAAGTAAACCTTTACAGCTAATATGTGACATAACATACAGATAAAAGTATATCATTTATGCAAATACTTGACGGAAATGTGGCAACTTCATTCGTCAATGCTGTTGTGCCATATCTCACTGTCGCTTATTTTTTT
>NC_089773.1:13966772-13969272 GCF_040412425.1 Macrobrachium rosenbergii
AATAATAATAATAATAATAATAATAAAATTGTAATGTAAAAATCATTATGAAAATTAAGGATTTTAAGCAACAGATTTTAATTATGCATATAAGTTTTTTTTTATAAGTTTTCAAGTTGAGTAAAATTACTTGAGATATACATACAGAGAGAGAGAGAGAGAGAGAGAGAGAGAGAGAGAGAGAATGAATATCACACACCCTCCACCACCACATTCAACCAAACAACACGACAATAATCAGCCCGAGAGAGAGAGAGAGAGAGAGAGAGAGAGAGAGAGAGAGAGAGAGAGAGAGAGAGAAACTCAACCTATCCCCAACATTAGCCCGTAATCAAAACCTCAGTCAGGCTGAATTGAATAGCGTATCAGGACAGAGAGAGAGAGAGAGAGAGAGAGAGAGAGAGAGAGAGAGAGAGAGAGAGAGAGAGAGAGAGAGAGTCAGCACAGGCAGGGCTGTTCCACTTTAAAACTGCACTGCAGACTTTTTTTCGCCTCTGTACTGGTGCTGTGCAAATAGAGGTTTTTCAATTGTATCTCTGTGTACAGAGGATACAGGATACTGTGTCTGTTTGAGTATTTGACTGTATGTCTGTATGTCTGTCTGTAACTGAATATACAGGTCCTGTTTATCTGAATGGATAGTGTCTGTATCTGTTATGTATCTACAGTAGAACCTGTGTATCTGAATATATAGATTTGTAACTTTAACTTAACTATCTATCTATCTATCTTTCTATCTGTCTAAACAAATATGTATAATCATACATAAAGGCATATTAATTATACACTATACAATACACATAAATATGATATGAACTCACAAAAATACACAAAAATGTATAATAAAAACGCCATGAAAATTAAAACAGATTTATGATTAGACCTGGAATCTGTAAAAAGTATATATATATATTTACTATCCCCAGCTTTAAAAAGAGTGGTAATTGGCAACAATGAGACACGCGAATCGATGACATAAGAATATGCTTAAAAATTATATATATTAATCACCAAATACAGTATAATAGATGGATTAAGGATATATCTGACTGCATAAATCTCTGCTCTGGGGAGGGTGGGAATGGGTGTGGCTTTCCAGAAAGTGGGAGGGGCTTAAGTACTAGGGAAGGGTGGGGATTGGGTGTGGCCATTGGGGGGCTTATAACTAGGGGAAGGGTGGGATTGCCATGAAAAGTGGGAGGGGCTTAAGTAACTAGGGAAAGGTGGGGATTAGGTGGAGCCTCTAGAAATGGGATGGGCTTAAGTAACTAGGGAAAGGTGGGGATTGGGTGGGGCCATGAAAATGGGAGTGGTTTTAGTAACTAGGGAAAGGTGGGGATTAAGTGGAGCCTCTAGAAATGGGAGGGGCACAAGTAACTAGGGAGAGGTGGGGGTGGGGTCATGAAAGTGGGAGGGGCTAAGTAACTAGGGAAAGGTGGGGAGTGGGTAGGGCAGCCAACAGGAGAGAGGGCATAAGGAAAGGGAGGGTATAAGGAAAGGGAGGGGGAGTGGGCGGGGCTTATCAGTATTGCCATCAAGCGATTGCTTCTCTTTTAATTAAGGGCAGGCCTGTAATCCGACTCTCTGTATAACGATTAAAAAAAAACCTTTTAAATAGAACAGATTTCATTTGAATTTTGATACGGCTGACGGGAATCGACGTATAATGGGAAATCGACGTATAATGAGAGAGAGAGAGAGAGAGAGAGAGAGAGAGAGAGAGAGAGAGAGAGAGAGAGAGAGAGAGTTAATCGGATTTTGGTTTTAGCAGATAGGAATATTTTTGATTGGTATATACATATATATATACACAAACACATATGTATATATATATATATATATATACTGTATACCTATATATACATAAAAAAAGATAATGTTTGTATTTTTGTATGTTTGGGCGCTATAGAAATCCGAACCGCTTGACCGATCTACACAAAATTTGACACGTGGCCATCATTTGAACCAACTTAGATAGTAGGGTAGGTTTCAAACCCGTACTCCCACCCCCTTCCCCTCCCCTTAGTAGCTTATGTGGTAAATAAATTCTATGGGTTTATCATAACTCATTTCATATACCAAAAACCATAGAAATATATAATTGAAAATGCTTTTCAGTCATCACAGTAATACCTGGATAAAAGGGAAAAAAAGCACAGTAATACCTGGTTAAAAGGGACAGACATCACAGTAATACCTGGATACACAATTTGGCACAAGACACTCCATTCACTGACCTCGACTTTAAAGTACTGTCTCTTTGTTCAAATATAGACTAGACTGAACCACCTCATTTCAAAATCACTGGTTATTAAGGGAACGACACTGGATCTGAACTGTTAACAACTGGTCCAGTATTCAACTAGCAATTGTGTCATTAACTAGTAGGGACGCGAATGGGTAGTTAGGCATTTTACTGTGTGGCGGGGTGGGGTGGGGAGGGGGGAGGGAGGTAGTTTGTTTACGTTTTAGCTTTTTTTCATGCATGTGTTTTTTATTT
>NC_089773.1:13974272-13979272 GCF_040412425.1 Macrobrachium rosenbergii
AGGATCTGAATGATTAAGTATTTTATGATTTCCAAAACTGATTGTCAGTTTTGGAAGCCTCTGTTGTAGTATGTCAGAATCTGGGATTGTCAGATAGATATAGTATGAGTAAATTGTTGATTGTCAGTTTTTTGAGAAACCTCTATTGTAATATGTCAGAATCTGGGATTGTCAGCTAGAAATACTATGAATGAATTGTTGATTGTCAGTTTTAGAAACATCTATTGTATTATGTCAGATCTGGTTAAATTATTGTCTGACATAAATCATTTTACAGATCCAAATTTGTTGTTACAATTTTTTCCCACGAAATTTCCTATAAAACTATAATATTTTCCCTAGACAATTTCTTCCCATGAACTCTACAAAACTACAATTTATTCTCCAATTTATCATGTTATATTGTTAATAGTTTTTCCCCATTAGCAATTTATTCTGTAGGATCAAAAAGCAATTTATTTTGAAGGCTCAAAAAACAATTTATTTTTGCAGGACCAAAACCTGCTTTCCTACATATTACAATAATTTTCCCTTATAATTTATCCCTAATTACACCACAAATATTTCACAATTCTTCTCCAAAGTACCAAGAATTATGCCCAAAGTTGTGTCATAATTCCCCCCCCTCCAAAAAAAAAAGATAAATTAAAAAATGAAAGCCACAATATCTTCTTTTAATCTCACATAATTTTTTCCCTCTTAGATCTACAACCCACTACAACCCATTACAACCCACCACAATTCATTCCAGGCCTTAACTTCTCCTAAGCTTCCAGTTTACTGTAATAATCTTTCGTAGATTTCTGTAAGCCTCCCATAATTCTGTATCAAGTCTCGTATTTACAGATTTTAGCTGCTATATTTTTCAGAATTGAGCTGAACATAGAATTTAGGACAAAGGCCAAGTGCTGGGACCTACAGTGGTCATTCAACGCTGAAATTGAAATTGACAGTAAAAAGTTAGAGAGGTGTAACAGGAGAAAAACCTCAAAGCAGTTGCACTATGAATCAATTGTCAGGAGATGGTTGAGGAAATTAAGATGGAAGAGAATATGAAGGAGGTACAGTAAAAGGAACGAAAGGGGTTATAGCAGCTCGGGGCCTAAAGAAGGAAGCTGCAAAGAACCTTAAGTAATGCCTACAGTGCAGCGCATGAGGTGCACTGACGGCACTAACCCCCCCTTATTGGGATATCTGTCAGAAAACCTGTGGGTGATCTCTTATGTGTTAAGTGATTTTGAAATTATATGGTACTTATAATGTAGGTTATAATGAATATATAATGTTTCTCTGAATTATCTTTTGGTTAAAATGGTTTTTTTATAATTTAGGGATCTTGCAGTGTATATGAACTAAGTATTTAACTCATTATATCTAGGGGCACTCAGGCCTCAAAGTGGCCCATTTCCAGTCGTACTGAACCCTCTAGTTTTTCAATAATAATAATAATAATAATAATAATAATAATAATAATAATAATAATAATAATAATAATAATAATAATAATAAAATAGTTTTGAGAAATAAGATATTTTCGCATTTTGAATAATAATAATAATAATAATAATAATAATAATAATAATAATAATAATAATAATAATAATAATAATAATAATAATAATAATAATAATAATGTATATGTCTATCAACTGTAATCACTGTCTTTATCATTCAACTCTTGTCTGTCTGTCAATCACTCTCAAACGCATAGCTGTATAATTCACACGTGTAATATACACAAATACACAGATATACACATACATATACTGTATATACAAAAATATACACATATAACATTAAAATACAATCGTATTAAAAATGTATTTGCAAACAAATAGACATTTGTTTCTCTATAAGAAATAACTTTTAATTTGACAATACCAAACTGGTCCCACAGAAAAGTGCCAAGGTCTTTAATAAACTTAATTAAAAGGCCATACTTAGGTGAGGTAATCAGGTAAATTACCTGCTAATTACTTAAATCATTAAGTCAAGAGTTTTATTGCTAAGAGTTATATTGTAAGGAAGCCTAAGTTCAAGACGAGTGTAGGAAATCGAACGCATTGTCTGGGGGTCGTCAAATAAAGTCTTGGGCAATTTCATTGTCTTATCTTGAGAGAGAGAGAGAGAGAGAGAGAGAGAGAGAGAGAGAGAGAGAGAGAGAGAGAGAGAGAGTCAGCATTTATAAAAACCAGTTCAAACTTATTGATTAGAGGTATATACTGGATAGAGAGAAACATAACTAGCAAGGAGAGAGAGAGAGAGAGAGAGAGAGAGAGAGAGAGAGAGAGAGAGAGTCAGCATTTATAAGAACCAATTCAGACAGACAGCTTAAAGATATATACTGGATGGAGAGAAACAGATAACTAGCAAAGAGAGAGAGAGAGAGAGAGAGAGAGAGAGAGAGAGAGAGAGAGAGAGAGAGAGAGAGAGAGAGAGAGAAGTCAGCATTTATAAAAACCAGTTCAAATTTATTGATTAGAGGTATATACTGGATAGAGAGAAACAGATAACTAGCAAGGAGAGAGAGAGAGAGAGAGAGAGAGAGAGAGAGAGAGAGAGAGAGAGAGAGAGAGAGAGAGAGAGAGAGAGAGAAATCAGCATTTATAAGAACCAATTCAGACAGACAGCTTAAAGATATATACTGGATAGAGAGAAACAGATAACTAGCAAAGAGAGAGAGAGAGAGAGAGAGAGAGAGAGAGAGAGAGAGAGAGAGAGAGAGAGAGAGAGAGAGAGAGAGAGAGAACTACCCATCTCTCACAGCCCCAAAAAATAGAAGAAAAGAAGAACACGGAAATACAACCACAAAAAAACCACGTATTTGTACAAACTCTTTAGTTACAGCAATAACCCTGTAATCCATCACGAGCTACCACGCCTGTAATTACAGGCCATAAATAACATCTGAGGCGTTATTCCCCCCGTTATTTCTCCGCTCCTGTAACTGCCTGTAATTTCAGGCACAGCCCTGAAGTGAATGTTATACCAATGTAGTCTTTTGCTAAACCCTGAGAAGTTGGGAAATTAATTTTTTTGGGGGGGAAATTATCTCTAAGGAAAATTGTTGCTTTTTTTCTTTTGGAAATTATTATTTCTGGGAGATATATTTTTGACCTTTTTGTTTAAATGTCAAGGTCAGGGGTTTCATGTGTATTTGTATATATATGTGTATATATGTATTTATCTGTATATATATATATATATACATAACATATATATGTATATATACATATATACATAACATATATATGTATATACAGATACATATACACAAACACGAATTATATTTATACAAACCCAACATGAACGTAAACACAAAATATCCACTTCCTTAATAAAACTATTTTGATTATCTCACTGGCCCTGCCTAATTTCGGCAGTTGGGGGGTGGGGGTGGCGGGCGTGTGGGTTGGTCATACCTCCCTAAATCCCTGTCACAGCCCCTGTCTTTGTCTTCATTATAAAAACACAAACAAAAACTAAAAATAAACAAAAATTCGTGACAGAAAATCTGCAACGTGAATCCTGCCTATGTTTGGGTAAGACCTGGATAGCAGGTGATATCTTTGGGGCAAATATTTACCCATTCAATATTACTCTCTCTTTCTCATGAGGTTATTGCCGTCCTTTTTAAGAGAGAGAGAGAGAGAGAGAGAGAGAGAGAGAGAGAGAGAGAGAGAGAGAGAGAGAGAGAGAGAGAGAGAGAGAGAGAGAGAATCAGTTTTTATAATAATTAACCCACATCCTAACATTTTTCAAAGTTCTCATTAACAGCAAAAAAAAAAAAAAAAAAAAAAAAACTGTTTACGAAGGCACGATGCGGTGCCAGTACCTATCAACCTATCAATCACGAATTTATGTAAACAGAAGCACTTATATGTAAACAATAGCAATGATAGAATACGGCTGGAATGCACTGAAATAGAACACTTACATTATTTACAGTCAGAGGCTGCTATTGTAAGCTGGTAAATCCATAGGCAGTTGTTATATTAAGTAATCCCAGAAGGCACTTGTTATATTAAGTAATCCATAAGGCACTTATCACACTTATAAATGTAGGAAAAACTTATTTATTCCCGTTGCAAGTGGCACTCAATTGATGTAAACAAACATTGCAAGGACGCTGGAATTGGTTAAAAGTCTACGGGATCGGCGATACTGCCATCTATTGGGAAGATGACGAAGTAGCTTTGTTTACGACAGACGATGCCAGCTTCTTCTTCTTCTTGTGATTTTGACAGACGATCTCTCTCTCTCTCTCTCTTTCTCTCTCTCTCTCTCTTGATATATCTAAATGTTTGAATATATCTTTATAAAAACTAACTTTCTCTCTCTCTCTCTCTCTCTCTTTATTTTGTTTGACAGTAAACTCCGATTTTCTCTCTCTCTCTCTCTCTCTCTGTGTTTTGATCGACAGACTCTGAATTGACTTCTCTCTCTCTCTCTCTCTCTCTCTCAGTTGATGAAATATGTTTGTTTCTAAGGAACAAACATCGCCATAACTGAACCAAACGCGAAACAAACAATATACTTAAACAAACACCTGAATTAAGATACAGTTACACTTTTCAAACCTTTTACTCTACCTCCTTTCATATTCTCTTTCTTCCATCTTACTCCTCCTGACAATTGATTCATAGTGCTTCAGGTGCTTGGAAGTTTGACCTCACAAGTCCCAGCGCTTGGCCTCTGGCCTAAATTCTCTCTTAATTAACCCGTGGAATAACACAGCATAATTATTAACTGGTTATGGGTTAGCTAACTGTGTTTGGCCAAAGGGACCTATGCAAACTTGGGTCAAGTCATTATATCGCTTTTTTTATAGACGAACAACCGCGGGATATAATGACGACGATGGTGTCATTATGAGGACGCGGAGCAGGCTGTAAATATGATGTTGATATGAGGTATAATGATGGAGGTTTGTACAGGGAGAAATTACTTGATATTTTTTTATTCGAGAGATGGGAAGTTGTATCTATATATTTTAGTAT
>NC_089773.1:14004272-14014272 GCF_040412425.1 Macrobrachium rosenbergii
CAAAATACCTTACCACTGATTTCCTGTCTTTTAAAATATATTTTTAATATTGAGCATTTGAAGAAATGTTTTTTTTATATTGGAATATGCCAAAAAAAAAAACCACGCCACTAATATCCTGTCTTTTAAAATCTTGTTTAATATTTTTGAATATTCAGTATTTAAAGAATTTTTTAAAAACATTGGGAAAATCTTGTTTAATATTTTTGAATATTCAAAAAAAAAAATTGGAAACCAAAAAAAAACACACCAATGACATCCTATCTTTTAAAATCTTTTTGAATATTTTTGAATATTCAGTATTTAAAGAATTTTTTTTAAATAATAGAACCTGCCCCCCCCCCAAAAAAAAAAAAAAACCCACACCACTGACTTCCTGTCCTTTAAAAATTGTTAAAAATATTCTATAACAATCAGTATTTGAAGAACTTTTTCTTTTTAATATTGGAAACTGATCAACTTCGATAATTCATTAACCTTTGGGTCCCAAGTCAGATTATCCAGTAAATGATCATTACTCGTATCGAATTAGATTCCAATAATTGAACCCCCCCATGGGGGGATGGGTGGGGGGGGTCTCAGACTCAGGAGGGGTAAAGGAAGGGGGGAGGGGGGTAGGGAGGTCTCTGGTACTTGACTGATAGAGGCTTCAAATGTGGTTGTTAGTTAGGATGAATTTGGTGTTGTGTGTTTAAGGTTTGTGATAATAATAATAATAATAATAATAATAATAATAATAATAATAATAATAATAATAATAATAATAATAATAATAATAATAATAATATAGTTATCATTATTAATATTACTATTGTTATTTTTATACAGGTTGAAAAGATATTTCATTGAAAAGTATATAATAATAATAATAATAATAATAATAATAATTAATAATAATAATAATAATAATAATATATTATTTATAGACAATATATCCTTATAAATACCATAGATAATAATAATAATAATAATAATAATAATAATAATAATAATAATAATAATAATAATAATAATAATAATAATAATAATAATGCCTAAATATACAAAAAAACTAATATACAATGTCATTACAAATATTCATCTTAATGATATACACCATACCCAGAGAAAAAAAAACTATAAATACCCCTTTTGTTCTTTTTCCAATCTCGTTTCTCTTTTATCGGGGGACTAAACGTCCTCCCTAAAGGTCTATCATGTCCCAGAATCGACCGTGAGGCATCAGATAGGCGTCTGTCACGCGAGGGGGGGGGGAGGGCGGCGGAACTGCATTTGCCAAAATTCTTTTCGACTCTGTAGGGAGTAGTTACCTGCTTCCGAGGTTCTGGTATGAATGGCAATGATGACGTTCAAAAATAATAATTGCAGTTTTTTTAACTTTATAGGTGAGGTTCAAGTGAGGTTTAGTTGAGGTTTGTTTTAGGAAGCAGCTAAGTGCTTGTGAGGTTTTCAGAATATGAATACAAGGTATGACATTGGAAAATAGCAATTCTAGTTAATTCTTTAAGTTTGTAGGTGAGGTTCAAGTGAGGTTATTTGAGGTTTGGGTGAGGTTACGTAAGAAGAATTATTTTAGGAAGTAGTCACCTGCTTCTGAGGTTTTCCTAATATGAAAGCAAATTATGACATTGGAAAATAACAATTTTAATTATTTTCTTTTTACTCTGTAGGTGAGGTTGAAGTGAGGTAAGTAGATTACTTTAAGAGGTAGTTACCTGCTTCTGAGGCCTCCCTAATATGAAAGCAAATCATGACATTGGAAAAATAACAATTCTAGTCATTGCATTGTTTTTTCTAAATAAAAAAAAAAGCGCCATCAACATTACCATGAATCGAAACAAGAGAAGCAGATTATTCAGCAGTCATCAGAGACAATCGAAGCCACGTTTGACAGCCTCAACAAAACTGAATCCCAAACTCCATCTGATAACAGAGGCATTATCTCTCGAACCGTTCAGTTCAGAGCAGGAACAGAGGAAGGGCGTGGGAGAACACGCATCGATCACACGTGAATCGAACCTCGGATGAAAAGCATTGCAGAAAACAATACACAGTGCATTCAAAGAAACCCTCCGCGTGTTGGCGGATTGCATTTTGCTGAGCCCACTTCGCGGATAAACAATTTCGGGCAGCTAGCTCTCTCTCTCTCTTCTCTCTCTCTCTCTCTCTCTGAAGAGCGCAGCAGAGGACAGCTTTGTGTGAGTGCAAACCAGCGGAATAAACAACGAAATCAATAAGAGGAACAAGCTTTGTTTGAGTGCAAACAACGGCATCAACAGTTTGACCAATAAAAGGAACAGTTTGAAAAGTGGCCCCATTATGGAACTAGCACCCCTGCCGAAATTGGAGCCCGGGAAAGAGCAGGAATCTAGGACCGTGCGGGAGATTAAAGAGTCGTTAAAGAGAGAGAGAGAGAGAGAGAGAGAGAGAGAGAGAGAGAGAGAGAGAGAGAGAGAGAGAGAGAGAGAGAGAGGTCACTTGGACAGTTGAGAAGGTGGTAGGTTACTGGAGAGAGAGAGAGAGAGAGAGAGAGAGAGAGAGAGAGAGAGAGAGAGGAAAACTGAGGTCGGATGAACAGGTGAGAAGGTAGTAGGCTAATAAAAGAGAGAGAGAGAGAGAGAGAGAGAGAGAGAGAGAGAGAGAGAGAGAGAGAGAGAGAGATAAAAGGAGATGAATATAAAACTGACTGAAAATGGGATTTTATTTTTAGTGAGACAAACTTAGAGAGAGAGAGAGAGAGAGAGAGAGAGAGAGAGAGAGAGAGAGAGAGAGAGAGGAATTTACAAGGGGGAAGAACGGACACAGGAGGATAAACGTGAGGCACAGAAGGGGAGAAAGACAACTGAGAATTAAATGGAATGACGAAAGATGTAAATGAAATGGAATGGATTACAGAAGGGTGGAAGGAAGTGGCGATTGAAAGGAAGGAATTGGGAGAAATGGCGATAGACAATTGAAGATGTTTTATTCATGACTCTAAGAGGGGAATACACGTTTTTGTAGATACAGTGAAGAGCATGTGATAGAAAAATTGATAAAAAAAGGGAAAGTTGAAATTGAAGAACTAGGATAATCTTTGATGAGAGAGAATGACAATGGAATAATGTAAATGATTTTAGAAGGATGGAAATTGATGGAACAAGATATTATTATGCTTAGAAAAATAGAAATTGATGGAACAAGATATTATTATGACTTAGAAATATAGAAATTGATGGAACAAGATATTATAATGACATAAAATCATAGAAATTGATTGAACAAGAAATTATGATGACTTAGAAATATAGAAATTGATGGAACAAGATATTATAGTGATTTAAAATGATAGAAATTGATTGAACAAGAAATTATGATGACGCAAAATTATAGAAATTGATTGAACAAGAGGTTACAATGACTTAGAAATATACAAATTGACGGAACAAGAAATTATGATGACTTAAAATTATAGAAATTGATGGAACAAGAAATTATGATGACTGAAAATTATAGAAATTGATGGAACAAGAAATTATGACATAAAATTATAGAAACTGATTGAACAAGAAATTATGACATAAAATTATAGAAATTGATGGAACAAGATATTATAATGATTTAAAATGATAGAAATTGATTGAACAAGAAATTATAATGACACAAAATGATAGAAATTGATTGAACAAAAAATTACAATGACTCAAAAATATACAAATTGATGGAAAAAGAAATTACAATGACTTAGAAATATAAAAGTCATCATAGAAATTTATTAATGAAACAGAATCTCATGACCTCACATCTTTTGTCATGGAAGGTCAAGAGTGTCCCCCCTTCCTCCGCCCAACCCAAAAAAAAAAAAACCAAGGAAATAAAACTTCCCACACGACACCCAGCATCAGATAAAACCCAGATTCACCTCGCAGAATCCTTTCTAAGGAAAGATCAAGCAAGCAACCAAGCAAGCATTAAGAAGCGAGGTGGAAAACGCGTTGGGAAAATGGACGAAACTTTTGAAACAGCATCCCAAAAAATCCCACTCAATTGGGAAATACCTTTCGCCTTTCAGATCCTGCCCAGCTAAAGACTTTAGGGGATCCTTGTAAGGAGAGAGAGAGAGAGAGAGAGAGAGAGAGAGAGAGAGAGAGAGAGAGAGAGAGAGAGAGAGAGAGAGAGATTAAAGACAGATTCAAGAGAATTGAAAGAGAGTAAAAAGTAAGGAACTTATATTATGGAAGTTTGGTACAAAGGAGGGATTAGCTGAGAGAGAGAGAGAGAGAGAGAGAGAGAGAGAGAGAGAGAGAGAGAGAGAGAGAGAGAGAGAGAGAGAGAGAGAGATTTTAAATCCCGCTTTCGTATGGAAAATTGAATACTGAATTAACTTACGAACTGTACAAGTGAATATTAAATAAGAGATACCACCCAAAAATTATAAAATAAATACTGAAATTATTACTGTAATATTGCTTACAGAGAGAAGTGAAAATTACAAAAAAAACCAATATCAGATATTATTAAAAATTATAAAATGTAAAAAAAAAATATTGCAGATTTAGAAGGCATTAAGTAGATGATAATTGATAATATTTGCAGAATAGAATAATCAATTTACAGTAAAAGGAAGTGGATGATAAAGATGATTATATGTACAAAAGATAAAAAACAGAAAAAATATAAAAATTAACTAAAGGAGAAATGTAGAAAATGTAAAAATATGAAGAGTTAGAAGTATGGAAGCGTAATAATAAAACAGGTGATAAAACTGAATAATTCAATTACTGAAGAAAAATGTAATTTTAGATATTAGATATTTCTTGATCAAGGTGATAATATATAGACAAAAACTGAATAATTCAGTTATTAAAGAAAAAGATAGTTTTAGATATTTCTTGATTTAGGTGATAATATAAATAAAAATTGAATAATTCAATTATTAAAGAAAAAGATAGTTTTAGATATGTCTTGCTTAAGGTGATAATATAAATAAAAATTGAATAATTCAATTATTAAAGAAAAAGATAGTTTTAGATATGTCTTGCTTAAGGTGATAACATATACAAAAGACGAGATTATTTTTACGTATTTCTTGATCAAAAACAGGAATAAAAATTCCCGAGAGAATTCAGGAAACAAAAAAAAAAATAAAATAAAATACAAAAGACAATAAAACCCTTGCATAGCAAATTGCAAAAAAGTGAATAAAGAAAACCCATTGAAAAATAGACGAAAAAAAAAAAAAAACATTTAAAAAATATGAAAGGCAATAAAAACGTTCGCTGGCAAAAATGGAAAAACTGAATAAAACATAAAAAAAAAAATCAATTGAAAAAACACCGCTAAAGCAGGGAACCACACGAACAATGATGATAAAAGGCAGAAAGAGGATACGGGCGATTGAAACAGTAACAAAAGAAGGATTATCGTTATCGCGAAGGAAGGGAGAAGGGACAACTGCGAATAAATGGGATGGAGGAAGAAGAGCGTTGAATGAAATGAATAAGGGAATAGAGAGAATGGGAGTAGACAATAGGGATTGGAATATAAAAGGCAAATGGGCTTGGCTGAAATGGCTAAGAGAGAGAGAGAGAGAGAGAGAGAGAGAGAGAGAAATGGCTTCCTCATAAGAGTATTAAATGTTTGGCGAATATATTTTTTGTTTTTATGTATCTATGTATATTGTCTGAAAACTGGAGAGAGAGAGAGAGAGAGAGAGAGAGAGAGAGAGAGAGAGAGAGAGAGAGAGAGAGAGAGAGAGAGATCCAATGTAGACAATAATTCATATATATATATATATCGATATATTCACCATAACTTTTCTTGAGTACAGATTTACGTAACCATAAAACTTTTGGTAAACAGGCAGATTAAAAAGAAACAAATGGGAAAAACAGACAGAGAAATAGATAAATAGAACAACAGACAGGCAGATTACATAAAAGTACAGCCCTCACTACAAAATTCAAAGGTGAACATTACACGCGACTTCCCACCTGTAAAAAAATTCATCAAAATTACAGAGCTTCAAAACAACAATTTTTTTTTATTCTATTTCGTCTCTCGGGCATTTGACGCGGACAGGCCTTCTACTTAGGAGGATGATTGATGGATGAGTATTCTACTTAGGAGGATGACTGATGGATGAATATTCTGCTGCCACGACAGTTGTCTGTGTGTGTCTGTGACCGACATTCTGTGAGGGGAGAATCAATGTCTTTTCTTTGGAAAGTTGGCGTCACGTGACGGCCGTTTGATGTCCTCTGAATGGTCGCCTGCACGGAAGTGTTTCTCTCTCTCTCTTTGCTAAATGACAAATTTTTGGGGGGATTTTTATATTTTACTAATTAATGTTACTATTAATCACTTATGTAAAAAAAACTTTTATAAGATTCTCTCTCTCTCTCTCTCTCTCTCTCTCTCTCTAATCAAATGGTCATCCGATTCTATAAGAGCTGATAGTTAGTGAGAAAGAGAGTGTCAGGGTCGATGCATTTGCTTTCTCTCTCTCTCTCTCTCTCTCTCTCTCTCAAGACATCCGCCTCTAAACATCAATAAATCACCTCAGAATCTTCCCCTTTTCAATTTCATCCGGTTCTGAATTCCGATTTACACCTCATGACAAAATACCTACTGAGGAAAATCCTCATTTTCCTCCTCCTCCTCCTCCTCCTCCTCCTCCTCCTCCACCTCCCTCACACCTTTTTAAAGGGCGACCTGCCCACCTGCCTCCTCCCACACAAACCCACACCAAGATTTGGCCTCGCTAAAAGCTCGCAGACACAAATACAGAGATATTCACACACAATTTCACCATTATACATATATGTATATATATATATATATATATATATATATATATATATATATATATATATATATATATGTATATATATATATATATATATATATATATATATATATATATATATATATATATTTATATATATATATTTATCAATATATATATATATATATATATATATATATATATATATATATATATATATATATATATATATATATATATATATATATATATATATATATATATATATACATATATATATATATATATATATATATATATATATTATATATTTATATATATATATATATATATATATATATATATATATATATATATATATATATATATATATATATATATATCACAAAAAATAACCAAAAATTTGAACCAACAACCACACAAAAAAATTAAACAAACCTACACCCACGACCATAATAAGTATCAACAATAAACATCTGTTCTAAAAACCCCACTTTAAAAAAATATTTATATAAATTTCTTTCCCAAGAAATTCAAACAGTCCAACTCGCCAAAAGAACTATTTCCACTTATTGATTTAACGCCACACTTCACCGGGCAAAAGCCTCGGGCACTGGAAGGTGACGCCATACCCCGCTACCCACCCCTCGAACAGCCAGAAATCTGTCGACCAATAATTTCCCCAAATTTCTCAAAATAACCGGGTATGAAATAGACGCCGGGCTGTCGAGATAAAAATAATTTCGAAGTTACCCCCTGAAGGTCCCGCCGTCGATGCTTTCCGTTTTCTATGCGGGCTGAGAGACAGAAATGGTATATTTTGTTTTTATTAATTAGAAAAAATTTTTTATATGTTTTTTGGTGAAATGGATGAATTTTGAGATAGTACATTAAGTGAGTTTGTTTCTTTAGAGATACTGTTGGGAAATATTTGGTTTGTGATAGTAAGATATATGAATTTATTTGTGTTTCATGATGTTATCAATTAGAGTGTTGGTGTATGCTATAGAATTATACGCATAGATGCGTATTTATTCATACTTGTATATGTATATATATATATATATATATATATATATATATATATATATATATATATATATATATATATATATATATACATACATATATATATACATATATATATATATATATATATATATATATATATATATACATATACAAATTTTTCAATTAATTACATCACTGAACAAAAATAAATCCATATAGTGTACCATTATAAACCAAATATATTCCATCAGTAAATCTAAATAAACCTACACTACCAAAAAACAAACAAACTCACTTAATGTACTATCTCAATCATCACCCACTTCACCAAAAAACATAAAAAAAAAAAATTTAAAATCAATAAAAACAGAAAATCAATCATTCCTGACTCTCAGCCCGCATAGAAAACGGGAATCAGCAACGGCGACACCCTTCAGGGGGTAACTTCGAAATTTTTTATCTCGACAGCTCGGCGTCTATTTCATACTCGGTTATTTTGGGAAATTTGGGGAAATTATTGGTCGACAGATTTCTGGCAATTCGAGTTGGGGGCTGGCTGGGCATTGCGTCAGCTGCGCAGTGCCCCAGGCTTTTGCCCAGTGAAGTGTGGAATAAGTGGAAATAGTTTTTTTTGGGGGAGTTCTGTCTGCCTGGGGTCTTGGGAAATATATATATATATATATATATATATATATATATATATATATATATATATATATATATATATATATATATATATATATATATATATATATATATACTGTATACATGTGTGTATTTACAGAATGAGACATCACAAATTGATTATATAGCCATTAATACGATTGAATAGCAACAAAATGAGCATATTTGAGTTCAGAAGCCAAATTCAGTCTCTTGAAAAACCAAATCAACAGTTTTAGAAATAACTAAAAAAATGAATAAGTCAATCGGCATCACAAGAGGCATAGTTTCGTTTTGAAAATAATCATGACCTTTGAAAAACAAGACAAATAATCATAGAAATAATTCAAAAAGACCAATTATTCAACTGAAAAACAAAACAAATATTATTAAGTTTTCAAAGTAATTTTAATCTCTTAAACACCAGAAACCAGTCACAGAGATAATTCAGAAGACTTACTATTCAACTGAACAGCAACAAAACAAAACTTATTTACGTTCTGAAGATAATTTCAACCTTTGAAAAACAAGACATTAGAAATAAAGAAACTACTTAAAATTCACCCCCAAAAGCCTCGGAACTAATTACAACCTCTGGAAATAACTAAAAATCCCTATTATTCACCTGAAAAACGAGAAAATAAATCTATTTCAGCCTTGGAAATCATTTCAGTCCATTGAAAGCAAGACAAGTAATTACAGAAATCATCAAAGCTTTGAAAATAATAATAATAATTATTATCATCATTATTCAGAAGTAAAAACATATTCAAATGGACCAAGCCCACCTAAGGGGGCCACTGCCTTGAAATTCAAGAAGCTTCCGAAGAATATTATGGTACCCATTAGGAAGAATTAAGAAGAGACCCCATTTATCAAAAAAAAAAAAAAAATAATTAATAAAATAACAAACAGTTACAATGAAACCACTTATCATTCACCCCCAAAGGCAAGAATCATATCATTATTTCAGCCAGGACAGGTAAGTAACAGCCCTCTTACTTGTCACATTAAATGCCAATGAATTACCCGAGAGGTCATCACCTGTCCATTCCAGGCCGTCTATTGGAGACCCTCTCATCTCGCCTGTCTAGGAATACCTGCCATGAATCCTTGAATATTCCAAGGAAGCTGGAATCGGGTGAATATTCCAGGCGAGTATCCCGGGGGGGTGAGTATTCCAGGTGAGTGGAAAGTCAGTCATTCTCGTTAATGGGAATTCATGGAGTGTGGGAACAGGTGTGAACGGGTGGCGTGTATACCTGTCCAGGTGGGGCCCTTGTGGCCTTTGGGGAATTTGGGAGTGGGCTTACGTACTCTGAAGGAGATGGGAGTAAGTGTTTAAAATGGGGGATTATTTATTTTAATGGGGAGAGAGAATAGTTATCGTCTATCTATTTATCTATTTATCTACCTCTCTGTCTGTGATTATAATCACACTGACACGTGATTGGTTGTCTATCTATCTAGCCATCTATGTAACTGTCTAACTGGGATCTCTCTATATAAAAAAACATACCTATATATATATATATATATATATATATATATATATATATA
>NC_089773.1:14019272-14029272 GCF_040412425.1 Macrobrachium rosenbergii
TATGCATGTATGTATGTAAACCATTAAAGATACTTCACCTGCAGTAATTGCACTGTTTATGGAATCAACTCATTATCTTGAAAAGAAAAACATTCTTTTGAAACCTGTTCTTTCGAGTATAATTATGAAACTGTCAACTCATAATATTTATATTCTGCATCATTTTCTTTAAATGCAAGGAATAGCTTTGCCTTTCACCATATTTCATAATTACAGAGTGAAATACAAACATAATTGTACCCAGATTTCAAACCAGGGGTAATCCTTTACGTTAGGGTGAAATTGCACTAAGAATATTTATTGTTCCTCCTAAAAGCGTCTTAGTTATATTTCGTTTTTGCGTCGCGAAGGGAGAAAGGGAAAATCTGAATGAATGGGGTCTATAAACACGAATAAAAAGAGGAAAAGCATAATGGAGGAGATTCATAAATTGGTGAGAGAGAGAGAGAGAGAGAGAGAGAGAGAGAGAGAGAGAGAGAGAGAGAGAGAGAGAGAGAGAAGAGAAATAAACATTGACGTGACAACAATAATGATTCTTCCAAGATCTCCGACCAATCGCTAAATCTCTCGAATGCTCAGATCAGCTTTTGGGCTTATAATAAGAATAATCACTATTGGGGGCTTAAACCCCTCCTCCTCCCCTCCCCCCTAAAAATAATTCAAATCATTTCAAAGTCATGCAACATGTTCATTTTGAAGATTATGTCAGAAGCTGGGGAGGGATTTGCAGTTTTGACAGATATGGTGGATGTGGAAGAAATGAGAACAGTAATCGCCTTCTAGGTCTTGTGGTTTCAGATCTGTTTTGTTTACTTCTGCCGAACGCCTATTGGGTTGGTCTGGTTGTGATGGTTTTAAGTGAATGTATTGGTTAAATCATACAGAAGCTGATAATAATAATAATAATAATAATAATAATAATAATATGAATAATAATAATAGTAATAATAATAATAATAATAATAATAATAATAATAATATTTTCCATATGAATATGGATTTATCTTTTGAATAATAATAATAATAATAATAATAATAATAATAATAATAATAATAATAATAATAATAAGAATGATAACAATAATAATAATAAAATAATAATAATATTAATAATAATAATAATAATAATAATAATAATTCACATGAATAATAATCTAATAATAATAATAATAATAATAATAATAATAATAATAATAATAATAATAATAATAATAATAATATCTGCAGTTTATGAATTTCATATCCATTTCTCTGGAGAAACAAAATGCACATTTCTATTGCAAAAAGACAGAATAAAACGTTTTAATCTCCTCCAAAACAGTTTTCACTGCTGGGGATTTACGGTATACGAGAGAAAGAGAGAGAGAGAGAGAGAGAGAGAGAGAGAGAGAGAGAGAGAGAGAGAGAGAGAGAGAGAGAGAGAGAGAGAGGTTACATAATTCCTTCCTTCCCTCATTCTGTTGCAACGAGAGTTGTACGCAAATATTAATCTGTATATATTACTCTCCCGGATGAGAGAGAGAGAGAGAGAGAGAGAGAGAGAGAGAGAGAGAGAGAGAGAGAGAGAGAGACGTGAAGGGTATTATAGACCCGATACAAAACGGAAAGGTAAATCCATTCACTATTTTTCCCCTCCTGAATTTGCTGCAGTCAAAAGCTCCGTGCAAATAGGCTTCAAAGATCAAAGTATTTCTCTTCTGTCAGTGCGCATGTGTATGCGTGAGAGAGAGAGAGAGAGAGAGAGAGAGAGAGAGAGAGAGAGAGAGAGAGAGAGAGAGAGAGAGAGAGATGGGAACACACAAGGGGGGAGACAGAAACCGTTCTTTCAATTTTTTCGTTATCTTGTTCTAGCGAATAACAGGTTGACAATAGGCCGTTTCCATCAAAGGTATATTTTTGCGTGCGTGTGTGTGTGTGTGTGTGTGTGTGTGTGTGTGTGTGTATGTGTATGTGAGAGAGAGAGAGAGAGAGAGAGAGAGAGAGAGAGAGAGAGAGAGAGAGAGAGAGAGATCAATTGATTCAAAAATTTTCCATGATTTTCCCTTACCTACCAACTCATCGCAAACAATAGGATATATGCCCATCAAAGTCTTCACATTTATGCGCCCGCTTGCGCGCGTGTACGTGCGCATGAGAACGAATCAGCGTGAGAAAGAGGGAGAGAAAGAGTGCATCTGTACGTGTGTATGCAGTTTAGAAGCTCGTATTAAAAACAGGCCGAGAAAAAACAGCACGAAAATGTGAAACTATCAAATTTCATTCCTTCCTACCTGCCAGCTTTTAGCCGAAGCGAACGGTTCCGCGTAAACACAAGGCTGCATTCATCAAAGTCTTCTTCTTCTCGCTAATGCACTAATCGCTGCATTTTACATCAAAGGGACTTTACGACAAAGCTGAACCTTCCCCCCCAAAATCCCTCCCTTAGAAGACTTCAAAGGGGTCTCCCTCCACCCCTTTGTCTAAGGGATTGCACGAGGCTATAGGAAAAGGGATCTTTTTATGATTTCAATTGATTTTAGCTCTGGAGAGCCAAATATTAATGATGATATGATGAGTAGGTGCTTTTTTGCACGGCTGTAATGTGGGAAATTGAGTTATGATGAGAGAGAGAGAGAGAGAGAGAGAGAGAGAGAGAGAGAGAGAGAGAGAGAATCAACTTGATTTTGTTCGAGAAATGGTATTGAGTAATATAATGGTTTCAGACATTTTTGAATGTAACTATTTTCTTTTCATGGTCCTAATATTCTGGTTCTCTCTCTTTTTCTATATATTATAATGTATCTATCTATCTATCTATCTATCTATCTATCTATCTATCTATCTATCTATCTATCTATCTATCTATCTATCTATCTATATATATATATATATATATATATATATATATATACTGTATATATATATATATATATATATATATATATATATATATATATATATATATATATATATATATATATATATATGTATATATGTATATATATGTATATATACACACATACATTTGCATGTATTCATAAGCATGAGTCTGACATATAATTTGACAAGAGCCAATACCCAATACACACTGGCGTAAAGCAAAGAAATTTGACATGTCGAGTCTATGAACCGAATCTCTGCATTGCAGGGGAGTATAGATATATATACATATATACATAGAGAAATATAAAGCAATTTTGAATATTTGATGTGTTCAGATTAGTCTCTTGGAAACGTTAAATTGTGTGGTTCCAATGTGATGAAATATTGATTTAGGAAAGGACCGTTCTCATGGGAAAATAAAACCTTTGTTGGTGCATGATTACATTTTGGGTTACATTTTTGAGTGTATTAAGTAACGAAACTCTAGGGAAAATATACAAGTGTATGATTATATTTTGGGTTACATTTTTTAGTGTATTGACAAAACTCAAGGGAAAATATACTAGTGTATGATTATATTTTGGGTTACATTTTTTAGTGTATTGACAAAACTCAAGGGAAAATATACAAGTGTATGATTAGGTTACATTTTTGCGTGTATTAAATAACAAAACTCAAGGGATAATTATACATATGTATGATTACATTTTTCTGTGTATTAAGTAACAACACTCAATGGAAAAAATACTTGTGCATAATTATTAAGTAAGGACACACAAGGGAAAATACACACTCAGGTGTGTATTAAGCAATAAAGCTTAAGGGAAAAATATACATGTGTATGATTATTAAAATATACAGGTATATAATTACATTCTGGTCTGTATTAAGTAACACAACTCAATCATGTGTATGATTACATTCTAGGGTGTAAATATAGAAACAGAACTCAATGGAAAGATATACAAGTGTATGATTACACTCTGGAGTGTATTAAAGTATGATCCGATTAGTGAAAATCTTACTTCTGGATCATTTCTTGAATATTATAAATCATAAATCAGATAGATTTGCATGGAGGAGAAATGGTCACGATTTACATTTGATAAACAAATAAATAGAGAAAGAAACAGATAAATAGATAAACGAAGAGATAGATAAATAAACAAATGAAGAGAGGAACTAAGTCTCTCTCTCTCTCTCTCTCTCTCTCTCTCTCTCTCTCCATCAAATATTGGACACCATCTGCTATCCACGTCTTCAATGGTGGGAGCGATATTTCATACTTGCATTTAATTTTAAAATAGGAGGTGATAAGGATTCAGGAAACGTTGAACATGTCAAGAAAGTGTTGCTTTAATAATAGTTATCTATTTTGTCATTTGGATAATAATAATAATAATAATAATAATAATAATAATAATAATAATAATAATAATAATAATAATAATAACCATATTGTTATTGTTTTAATTATTTATTTGATAATTATTTCAATAATAATAATAATAATAATAATAATAATAATAATAATAATAATAATAATAATCATAACCATATTTTTATTATTATTATTATTATTATTACAAAAAATTATTTATTATTATTATTATTATTATTATTATCCAAAATATATCCCCTCAATATTTGTATTCACAAATGACAGGAAATCCATCATATCAATAAATCAATGACTGCCACCATACCTGATGAACAGCTGAAATGACGTACTAGTACCATCAATAAATAGCTCGTTATTAAATAGCAGAAATATTATATGATTAATAGCCTGAGGTACAGAGGACATCGTGCAACACTTGATAATGCATTTAATAAATAGCAAATAGCTTTGAGTTAATAGCTATGGGGTCTTTTCACTAATAGTTATTGGTACATTTAATGGGCTATTTTTCGTCTTACTAATAGCAGGGAATCTCTTTCAAATAGCTGCGAAAATAGCTGGCTAGTAGGAAGTAGCAAAACTCTATATATGTCAGTTTAAATAGCTCAAATAGCAGAGAAGACACCTCGTTCATAGCTGGGGAAAATATCCGGAAATATCTGACAAATGGATTGTCTAAATTATTTCATTTTTAGCTTTCTGTAAAAGAAAACTATTGTGCCGGCTTGGTCTGTCCGTCCGCACTTTTTCTGTCCGCCCTCAGATCTCAAAAACTACTGAAGCTAGAGGGCTGCAAATTGGTATGTTGATCCTCCACCCTCCAATCATCGAACATACCAAATTGCAGCCCTCTAGCCTCATTAGTTTTGATTTTATTTAAGGTTAAAGTTTGTCATGATCGTTCTTCTGGCAACGATATAGGATAGGCCACCACCGGCACGTGGTTAAAGATTCATGGGCCGCGGCTCATGCAGCATTACACCGAGACCACCGAAAATAGATCTGTTTTCAGTGGCCTTGATTATGCGCTGTGCAGAAAACTCGATTGCGCCGAAGAAACTTCGGAGCATTTTTTACTTGTTTCACTTAGAGACATTTCAATTTAAAATTGACGTGACTATAATACAAAAAACAAAATAAATTTAGGTTGATTTACTCATTTGAGTACCCATTAATAAAGTTTATAGTATATTTTAGCTAACTTGACGAACCCCCAAAAATTATTATTGAAGAATTTCACTGACATTCCACCTGCAACCTTGCAGTGACAATCGACAAAGTTTGGCAAACGAATCTCTCTGCCATTACAAAGGAGATATCACTACCATAATATAGTTAGTGTCATTTCTTATTGAAATCTAATATATAATTTAAAAAATTCCACTTAAGAATGGTATGTAAACACTCTCGATCATATTAGGGGTCACAGAATCGACAAATTCAATTCTCCTGTCGTAAAGAAATAAATCCTTATCTCCCGATTACTCAAATGGAATATATAAGAATCTTATTTCATACATTTTATGACAGTGAATGAATCAGTGATTCACAAAATACTAACAGTGACGTGACTATTACTGAATATTGAATAAAGAATGTTGGAATTCCTAAGATGAATAAAAGATAATATTTGTCTGTGTGTAAAGGACTGGTCAGTATGTTAATGACTCATCCTAATTTCAGTGGATAGATAAAACATTTTTCTTTGAATCCTTAATGTTTGCAACGATAATGTGTTTGCTTTTGTGTGTTATTGAATTTAGCTGATAAATGGAGGAAGTTCCTTTCGTTGTCTCTGAAAGTCTTGGGAAATGAGACAAGTTGATTTATAAGGTATGAAAGCAAAGTCTTTTGCAAATAACGTTGAGTCTTGTTTCACTAAGAATATATGTATATGTATATATATATATATATATATATATATATATATATATATATGATTATTTATAAAATTAATCATAAGAAATTTATAAAGTTACTCATCAGAATATTTATAGAATTAATCATCAAAATATTTATAAAATTAACCATCAGAATATCTATAAAAAAATCATCAGAATATTTTCGAAATTAATCATCAACATACTTGCAAAATTAATCATCAGAATATTTATAAAATTAATCATCAGAATCTTTATGAAATTAATCATCAGAATATTTGTGAAATTAAATGTCAGAACATTTATGAAATTAATAATAAGAATATTTACCAAATTAATCATCAGAATATTTGCAAAATTAATCATCAGAATATTTATAGAATTAATCATCAGAATATTTATGAAATTAATCATCAGAATATTTATGAAATCAAATACCAGAATATTTATAAAATTAATAATAAGAATATTTACGAAATTAATCATGAGAAATTTATAAAAATTAATCAAGAGAATATTTATACAATTAATCCTACTATCTGCTCATTATGAAAGATATACAAAGGGCTTATTTCAATCAGCACTGCCAAGGAGTTTGGAAAAACCCTGATGCCAGAATTTGGCATCAATTGGCATCAATTCCCATGGAGAAAGTCCAATTTGGGATCAAGACTAATGATTCGTTCTCTACTGACTGGAATATTAATGAGCAGGGATTTAAATCTCCTTCACGTTAGTTAAGGATGATTTATTATGGAAAATGCTCTCTAATGAAGAGGCTTTGATTTTATATATATATATACAGAGAGAGAGAGAGAGAGAGAGAGAGAGAGAGAGAGAGAGAGAGAGAGAGCTTGTTTGACAGTTAGTAAAACTGTCTGGTATTCTTATTCATGACAAGATATGTGAAAAAGGTCTCTCTCTCTCTCTCTCTCTCTCTCTCTCTCTCTCTCTCTCTCTCTCTCTCTCTCTCCTTTACGTTTTTAAAGCTTTCATCCAAATACTCTCCCTAACCAGAAATGCTCTCTCTCTCTCTCTCTCTCTCTCTCTCTCTTTCTCTCTCTCTCTCTCTCCCCTCAGCTCAGCTCTCTCTCTGCTTACTACATTCGCAAGATACTACTCAACTCTCTCTCTCTCTCTCTCTCTCTTTCTCTCTCTCCATTTAAAAGATTTCATCCAGATACTTACTTTCCTAACCAGAAATGTACTCTCTCTCTCTCTCTCTCTCTCTCTCTCTCTCTCTGCTTACTACGTTTAAACCACACACCTCAACTGTCTCTCTTTCTCTCTCTCTCTCTCTCTCTCTCCCCGACGCACTTAACATTCACAGCAGACAGGATAATCCATAAATAGAGTTTCAAATTCTGGTACTCGAGAGGAACATTGATAATCCATTCGTTTGTATCACCTCCTCTCTTTGCTGTTCGAACGAAGGAGAAGAAGAAGAAGAGGAAAGAGGAAGTAGGAGAAGAAAAAAAGAAGTCTACTCTCTCTCATTATTCATTGTACACCTCCATCGATTCGTCCTCCTCGGGGCTATAGTGAGCAGAAGGAGTACAATGAATTCGGGCATTGGACGCGGTTGATCTATAACTAAGAGGCGAGGTTATCTATCGCCATTTGTTCGGGTTGTGGGTGGTTGCTGTGGGTTGTAGGGGGGTATAATTCGTTTGTTGTTTGTTATTCATTCGGGGACTGGGATAAAGCGACTCTCTCTCTCTCTCTCTCTCTCTCTCTCTTATAACCAATTTCTAATCAATTTTACCCCATCAATAATGAGTTCCAATATCTAAACTGCTATTTCTCTCTCTCTCTCTCTCTCTAAATCTCTCTCTCTCTCTAGATAGATAGATAGATAGATAGATAGATAAATAGATAGATAGATAAATAAAAAAACATTCCCAAGGAAAAAATTAAAACCTGAATAAAAATAACAAAATCCAAAAATAAAAAATAAAAATTTCCTCTCTGGAATCAGGCCAAATTCTTCTCGACCCTTTCAAGTCTCTCTCTCTCTCTCTCTCTCTCTCTCTCTCTCTCTCTCTCTCTCTCTCTCTCTCTCTCTCTCTCTGAGTCGTCTTTGAAGTGACTGAAGCCTATTTAGATGGGCTTCAGTCAGCTGCCTCGTTAAATAGTTGTCGTTTCTCGTTTCTCGTTTCTTGAGAGAGAGAGAGAGAGAGAGAGAGAGAGAGAGAGAGAGAGAGAGAGAGAGAGAGAGAGAGTAGGGGGGGGGGAATGTGTGTCTCTGGGTAAAGAAGAATGTAATAATTTCTCTCTCTCTTTCTCCCTCTCTCTTTCTGTATATATATACATAATATACAGAGAGAGAGAGAGAGAGAGAGAGAGAGAGAGAGAGAGAGAGAGAGAGAGAGAGAGAGCCTGAGACAAGTTAACAACAGGAAAATCCTGAAACATCCGTATCTCAGTTTTCTCTGTCTGACACACTTTGACATTTTCAGCAACTCTGTGGCAAGAGAGAGAGAGAGAGAGAGAGAGAGAGAGAGAGAGAGAGAGAGAGAGAGAGAGAGAGAGAGAGATGACATAACCTGACACATATCAATTCTATAATAAGCACATTTATACACAATCACAATTCACAATCAAAAAATAAAACCAACAGTTCAGCAACTGAACCAATTTTATAAATAGAAAAAAAAAATATATATAACAGAATCACCTCCAAGGAACCATCAATACACATCAACAGAAGAGACGTAATAAAGGCCAGAAATACGGGAATACACCAATGCACAGGTGTATTGGTGTGTAATACACAAGACCTTTGAGATAGAGATAAAACACACAGGTCGAATTTATTTCCATTTTGAGGGAAATCCGACGAAGGCGAAGGTACTGATTTGGCATTTAAGGGGCCATAGATTCTCATAAGTCTCGTCCAGAAGAAGAAGAAGAAGAAGAAGAAGAAGAAGAAGAAGAAGAAGAAGAAGAAGAAGAAGAAGAAGAAGAAGAAGTTGGTTACGTTGAGGGAAAAGAAATTTGTTTTATTTTCTATTCTGCTTCTTTGTGTTATAATACCTTTCCTGTGCTTTCTCTCTCTCTCTCTCTCTCTCTCTCTCCTTAACCCCCTTCCCTCTCTTTCGCTCTCTATCTATCTATCTATCTCGAAAATTTCTAACTTTCTCTCTCTCTCTCTACTTATCTCTACATCTTGTGATTTTGAGAAAATTCCTCTCTCTCTCTCTCTCTCTACTTATCTCTACATCTCGTGAATCTGAGAAAATTCCTCTCTCTCTCTCTCTCTCTCTCTCTCTCTCTCTCTCTCTCCATGTCTATTTATCTCTTGAAACTTAGAACATTTCTCTCTCTCTCTCTCTCTCTCTCTCTCTCTCTCTCTCTCTCTCTCTCTCTCTCTCGTGAAGAATCGAAAACCTTACGTCCCCATTCTATTGTAAACATTATCTAATGCCCTCAACTCCCTTACCCCTCTCTCTCTCTCTCTCTCTCTCTCTCTCTCTCTCTCTCTCTCTCTCTCTCTCTCCAATTCCCGCCAGCCAATTCCTCCTCGATGCGACACAAACTTCCCCAAAGAAGAAGAAGAAGTTCTTCTTCCTCCAACTTCCAGCTCAGATTCAGTGACGGAAGTTCACCCGGAAAGAAATGAGTGATCTGCAATTGGCAACAACATTCTGGAAGTTCCCTCGTCGAGGTCAGACGAGGAAGGAGTCTCGAGGTTAACTTGGCAAGGAGAATTAAGAGGGTGGGAGGGAGGAAGCCTTTCCCAGAGGTCAAAGGTCAGAGGTAGGTGGAGATGTAGATTTTGTTTTTGTAGTTTTTTTGTATTTTTAAAATTTTTGTTTTTGTTGTTATTGATTTTTATTAGAGTTATCAATTTAAT
>NC_089773.1:14039272-14041772 GCF_040412425.1 Macrobrachium rosenbergii
TTTCTGGTACTGCACACACGTGTATGCATACGTACACACGTGTATGATGTATACACACGTGGGCACATATACATTATTGGTGTATGTATATGCAATATAAATATAAGTATGTATATATATACACACATATATATATAGAAAGAGAGAAATCTCTATTATAATTTCAGCACTGAGTTAAATCTATAAATATTTAAAAAGATAAATCACCGAGAAAAATATTCATAAATATTTTTCACAACATTCACAAAAAAACCCATCAAAAAGAAATTCCTAAAAAATAAATATCTAAAATAATCTCAACCCTTCCACCCCCCAAAAAAAATATATAAACCCTTTCAAATCCCCCCAAAACACAAAGAACCCTTTGAATAATAATCATTCACGCCCCCAAAATAAAAAAAAGAAATAAATGATTATTTTTTTTAATGACCATCTCCTCAGGGGGGGAGCCAGGCAGAAGCCCTTGGCTCATTATTCATGACCTTGAGAGCCCATTGAAGGCCTCTGTATTGATTTTGGGCACGTTATCGTCTGGTACTTATACCCCCCCTAACCCTTTCTCCCTTCTCCCTCCCCCCTCACCCCCCTTCCTCAATTTCGGGGGAGGAAATAACAATGAGTAATTATTGGTGCTTGATATATCGATTCGCAAAGGGTCCTGTCTAAATGTTTTGGGATTTGGGGATAAATTTGGCTTTTAATTGTTTTTTATTTTCATTGTTTTGAGTTGTTTTGAGGTGAAAGTGGGTCATGTGTTGGCCTTGGGGAAGAGAGAGAGAGAGAGAGAGAGAGAGAGAGAGAGAGAGAGAGAGAGAGAATTTACAATAGTCATGTTGAAGAAATGTCAAGAGTGATATTGTCAGAATTATTATACAATTTGTTCTGCAGAATTTATGGACGGATTATAATTAACTGAATACAGGAGTTGCATTATTGCGTGAATGATGTATTAGGGGGTTGCTTGCAATTACTTACCTTCAGATGATAACAGGTCAAAAATAAATTGGGTATTGTATACAAGCATATATATATATTATTTATATATATATATATATATATATATATATATATATATATATATATATATATATATATATATATATATCAAAATCTAAAAATATAAATATATAAAATATATAAATATATAGGCACAACTATATTAAAATATGAATATATAAGTACACAAGTATACAAAAAAAAAACATACAACATATAAAAATATAAAAATATAAAAATATAAATACATCATATATAAATATGTAAAAATATAAAAATATAAAAATAGAAAAATAGAAAAATAGAAAAATATAAAAAAAAATAAATATATAAAAATATATAAATATATATATATATATATATATATATATATATATATATATATATATATATATATATATATATATATGCATATATAAAACATTCTCTCTCTTACCTTTAGCCAGAGGAGACGACAACAACAGGCAAAAGAAACTCGAAATGACGAATTTCGGGCCGGAATAGGATGGAGCCATTTCACTACAGGTATCTGTCTCGACTCAGAAATTCAAAGAAGTGGGCCATGTTAACTCTCTCATTGACATATTATCTTTATTTTCTTATATCTCACGATTTATTCTAATCTTTTCCTCCTTCACTTCTTCCTCCTACGTGTCTTCTTCTTATTCCTCCTTCTCTTCTTCTTCTTCTTCTTCTTCTTCTTCTCCTTCTTATTCACTAAACTCCTGACACTACTGTTCTATGGCGCGGCCATGTTTGTTTATCATTTGTCACTGATTCTTTTCAATTCATTTTTATTCCATTTTTTATTGTGAGTTTTTATTTCATTACTTTTTAAATACAAGTTCCAGTTGAAAAATATCCGGTTTCACTCAATATTTTTATAATTTCCCAGTCCGATACAATCTGGAAAAATATGAAGAGAATATTAAAGGTTTTATTTTATGGAAGGATTACAGTATTGTAGGCATACTTTGAATTCATTGAAGGAATACAGCACTGTAATCATACAAAATGCAATTATACGTTTATAATGCAGGAATGCAGGAGATTAAACCTAAAAAATGGATACAAAATAAATCTGTTTTATACAAAAGTCAATAATGCATTTACAAAGCAAGAATACAGTATATTCAAGATAGATTCAAGATAATCAATGCATTATCTTTAAAATATGATCTTACACTAATTATCTATACAACTTTTCAAATCGATACAACCAGGAATGATAAAAATAATAGACTTGTTTTGAATTCATTGAAAAAAAATTGCATACAAAAATGAAAATTGCCTTTTCAAAGAAAGGATATATTATATTTAAGATAATCAATGCATTATCTTTAAAATATTATTATACACTAATTATCTATACAACTTTTCAAATCGATACAAACAGGAATGATAAAAAAGAATATTAGATTTGTTTTGAATTGATTAAAAAAAATTGCATACAAAAATGAAAAAATGCATTTTCAAAGCAAGGATATATTATATTTAAGATAGA
>NC_089773.1:14046772-14049272 GCF_040412425.1 Macrobrachium rosenbergii
CGTTAGCTACGAGGGGAAAGTGAGAGAGAGAGAGAGAGAGAGAGAGAGAGAGAGAGAGAGAGAGAGAGAGAGAGAGAGAGCAAAATGACTAATTCCTGAGAGAGAGAGAGAGAAAGGAGAATGATCAATTCTTAAATAAACGAAGCACATATCTTCAATTGTCAAGGATAGAGAGAGAGAGAGAGAGAGAGAGAGAGAGAGAGAGAGAGAGGGCAAAATGATGACTAAATAAATGGATGATAGATGAAATACAAGTCTTGGAATATCAAGAGAGAGAGAGAGAGAGAGAGAGAGAGAGAGAGAGAGAGAGAGAGAGAGAGAACTTTCTGATTGTGAATCAGGGGAAAAGTCAAGGTGAAAGTGGAAGGTGATATGGCTTTTGAAATTGGCCCAGGGGAAGCCCTGGGTGGGGTGAAGGGTTCTTTGGCCCACGGGGGCGAAGGGGATAGAAGGTTGGAAATTTGGGGAATAATTTTTTTATTATTTGAAAAAAAAAATGTTATCTGTCTGTTAATAATAATAATAATAATAATAATAATAATAATAATAATAATAATAATAATAATAATTTTTCCTCCCAGCCAATGAAAAAAACATTACTTACGAACCAAAGTAAACAAAAATAAAACTGTTGTAAAATATTATTGATACGTAATTTGCATATTCTGAGCAAAGTACCGCGGAAGTATAAGTTGTAGCAACTTGTGTTTCCAAGTATTTTAAATATTCATGGGAGTTGCGTTGTCAAACACCGTGAGGAGGGAGAGAGAGAGAGAGAGAGAGAGAGAGAGAGAGAGAGAGAGAGAGAGAGAGAGAGAGAGAGAGAGAGAGAGAGAGAGGAATACTCTTTCTCTCTCTCTCTCTCTCTCTTTCTGAGACAGAGAGATAGATAGAGAGAGAAATAAAACAGAGAAAGAGAGAGCCAGAGAAAGAGAGAGAAGAAAAGAGAGCAATAAAAAGAGAAAGAGAGAAAGAGAGAAAGAGAGAAAGAGAGCGCCACAAATCCTCGCCATCCCTCAAAGCACTCTCCTTTACCTACCTAACTCAATTCGCACCTGAGACGAAATTAACCTGACAGAGAGAGAGAGAGAGAGAGAGAGAGAGAGAGAGAGAGAGAGAGAGGGAGAGAGAGAGAGAGCTTACGCGCGCGCGCACCCACTCACGCACGCCATTGCGCCATTGAGCAAATCCCGGAATGCGACAAGCAGAGAGATTCCCGTTTCCTGCGACAATTCCGACTCTTGGGAATTCTTCAATTTGTTTATATAAATTTTGTTGTTTTTTTATTTTTTTTTTTAATTATTGCTCGGCTTTTGTTTCATCGTTGTTTTAATGCTGTTGTTTTTTTTTTTTTCTGTGTTTATTAATTCGATAGTTGGTGTTGTTTGTCTTTTATTAGCAGTGATAATAATAATAATAATAATAATAATAATAATAATAATAATAATAATAATAATAATAATAAAATTGTTCAATAAGAATAGGGGTTTATCTTCTGAATAATAATAATAATAATAATAATAATAATAATAATAATAATAATATTGTTCCATTTGAATAGAGGTTGTCTTATCAATAATAATAATAATAATAATAATAATAATAATAATAATAATAATAATATTTTGTGCAATATGAACATGGACTCATCTTCTGAATAATAATAATAATAATAATAATAATAATAATAATAATAATAATAATAATAATAATAATAATAATAATAATAATTTCTCTCACTGGGATCGAGAACAGAAAGATATATGACCTTCTTCCCTCCCTTGTGCATTTAGCATTCAAAGCACCTCCGTGATATTCCTCTGATATGAAATATTCCCTGAGGTTACGATATGACAGGAATATTCCTTTTTTAGTGTAAGATACGTAGGTTAATTTTGCTGTTATAGTGTAGTAATATTCATGTATTTTCTAACACTGATTTCATGTGCTACAGATATTTTTTTCTGAGAATTATATCTTGATTGTAAACTCTCTCTCTCTCTCTCTCTCTCTCTCTCTCTCTCTCTCTCTCTCTAAGAGTATATTCAGAGCAAGAATAGCACCAATGCAATTCATGAACGTGATAATAATAATAATAATAATAATAATAATAATAATAATAATAATAATAATAATAAAATTGATAATAAAATTGAAAATAGTAAGAAAAATATTGATAGTAAAAACAACAAAATTTATAATAATAATAATAATAATAATAATAATAATAATAATAATAATAATAATAATAATAATAATAATAATAAAACTGAAAAATAATAATAAAAAAAATTGATAATAATAATAATAATAATAATAATAATAATAATAATAATAATAATAATAATAATAATAATAATAATAATAATACCAAGACCTCCATTCCAGCTACGAATCTCCTATTAAATATTTCGTCCTCTCGCTAATTACTGTGTCAAGTTTCATAAGAAATGTTGCCATTCAGTTGTGCCTGCATTAAACGCACCGAGCTGAATTATTG
>NC_089773.1:14051772-14081772 GCF_040412425.1 Macrobrachium rosenbergii
CTATATTATCACTTTCACTAAAATAAAAATACGAAGGATTTCCACCCCCTTCGGCCACCGAATAACGCCATAACCATTTTTAATAATGCCGTTGGCTGTAATGCGATATTACTCGCTAAATTCTTAATGGCTGTATAAATTGGGTGTAATGTGACAAGCCTCATTAAGAATCAATTTCGCGTAATTACTGTTCATTTGTCGCTTATATATCGATTGCACAAACACCTAATGACAGTTTTTTTACCCGTTAACAAGGGACAAACACTCACAAACACGCACAAACGCATTAAACCGGTCAAAACGCCTCTTAACAAACAGAGAAAGATAAGTGATTAGGTAATGTTTGTCGTCATATTAACAATTTTACGCAATTACTGTTCATTTGTCGCTTATGCATCGACTGTATGTGCATGTAATAAGAGTTATTTTACTCGCAAACAAGAAACAAACACTCACAAACACGCACACACGCATTAAACCGTCCAAAAAACCTCTTAACAAACAGAGATAGATAAGTGATTAGGTCTAATGTTTGTCATATTAAATATCAATATTACGTAATTACTGTTTATTTATAGCTTATATACCGATTGTATGTGCATGTAATAAGAGCCCTTTTACTCACAAACAAGAAACAAACACTCACAAACACACACAAACGCATTAAACCGTTCAAAACGCCGCGTAACTACCGGAAAAAGCTGGAAGAATGGCCTAAAGCCATTACCTGCCCCCAGGTAACATAAACCTTGGTGTATACCTTAGCCCAGGTAAATGACAGGTAGGCCAGGTAAGCTAGACCTCCGTCTGTCACGTTATCCTTTTTATAGACAGAATGAAGCCGTCATCTTCCCGTCGTTCAGACAGGGATAGACGGGCAGAGGTGGGGGCGGGGGCGTGGATGGTTAATGGTTTAGCCAAGGAATAGTGTCATTATTCGGTTATAATGATTCGCTTTGAATTACGGTGATTTATAGTGAAAAAGTGAAATGGAGTGGTTATTCTTTAAGGATGATGAATGAATCTGTGAGTATAATGAGAGAGAGAGAGAGAGAGAGAGAGAGAGAGAGAGAGAGAGAGAGAGAGAGAGAGAGAGAGAGACTCTTATTCCAGTCACATTATCTAGGGCATTAAACCTCACAATCTCTCTTCTCTATAAAACCACACAAACACATCACACAAACACTTCACAAGCACAACATCCTAGGGGTATTAAACCTCTCAATCCCTCTCCTCTACAAAACCACACAAACACACAGCACAAACACATCACAAACACATCACCCAATAAATGTAAAACCTCAACCTAAACCCACACAAACAGACACATTATCTAAAATATTCAACCTCTCAATCCACCTCCTCAACAAAAAACCCAACAAACATCACACACAAACATATCACACAAACACATCATCCAAGGGGGTGTTAAATGTCGCGTAGGGGGGTGTGGGGGGTGGTGGTTCCCCCATCCCTGAGGATGTCAAGATCTCGTAAATACGAGGACAGCAAGTCCCCCCCAAGCACTGGGGAACGTTTACTTATCTCTCTTTCCCAAGACGAATCTCCCTTCAGTCTTTGATCTGGAAACCCTCATCTCCCACTTGGTGGCATCTTTGATGCTGTGGTTGACACAGCATCTGTTTTTTTAAAATATTTTGTTGTTGTTATTATTATTATTATTATTATTATTATTATTATTATTATTATTATTATTATTATTATTATTATTATTATTATTATAAACAAACTGTATGGGAAGACAGCTTGTTTAACAAAGACAGTATTATTATTATTATTATTATTATTATTATTATTATTATTATTATTATTATTATTATTATTATTATTATTGTAGACAAATTACAAGGGAAGATTGCCTGTATAGAAAAGATATTATTATTATTATTATCATTATTATTATTATTATTATTATTATTATTATTATAAACAAATTGTATGGGAAGGTTGCCTGTTTAACAAAGATAGTATTATTATTATTATTATTATTATTATTATTATTATTATTATTATTATTATATTGTACAGGCAACATTGGCTGCTTATAAAACATTATTATTATTATTACTATTATTATTATTATTGTTATTATTATTATTATTATTATTATTATTATTATTATTATTATTATTATTATTATTTTAGAGACAAACTGTCAGTTAACATTGCCAACTTATAAATGATATTATTATTATTATTATTATTATTATTATTATTATTATTATTATTATTATTATTATTATTATTATTATTATTATTATTATTATCAACCACCCACACATGAATAAAGCAAAAGGGGAGAATAGACACACAAACAATAAAGTGAGGAGTAAGAGGTTATAATCGATACGGAGAGATGGACTTCACAGAGAAACAAAGTTGTCACTCTATGGTCGACTGGAGGAGTTGTTTTTTTGTTGTTGTAGTTTTTGATGTTGTATAGATGAGAGGTTGTGATCTGGATGAAGAGAGAGAGAGAGAGGTTAGAGATCGATTTGAGAGAGAGAGAGAGAGAGAGAGAGAGAGAGAGTATTTCAAATGATAATTATAAGACATTTTCTTTTATAAATTGTTAAGCTCAAATGACAGTGGTCTCTATAATAATAATAATAATAATAATAATAATAATAATAATAATAATAATAATAATAATAATAATAATAATAATAAATAATCTTTTACAAGCAGGCAATGTTGTCAGTATAATAATAATAATAATAATGATAATAATAATAATAATAATAATAATAATAATAATAATAATAATAATAATAATAATAATAATAATAATCTTTCATTGACAGGTACTCATGCCTCCTTAATAATAATAATAATAATAATAATAATAATAATAATAATAATAATAATAATAAAAAAATAATAATCCATCTATTTCCAGTTTTTGGGACCCAAACCCCCCCAACACCCCGCCCCCAGAAAACCCCCTTCCTCCAGTGTATTTCCGAAGCAGCTGTAAAATTGAAATGTCAGACTTTAGTCCTGGCCTGTTTTTGGGGCGCGTTCTCTCCAACGACAGACGCCAGAAATTGTTACTGTTTCGTCTGTGGTGTGGTTGCGTTCGCACAGGCGAAGAAAGTACGTAAATATTGTTAAGGCCACTGCTTTCTAAGGCTGCTTTCTCTCGGGAGGGAAAGTGTCCTTTCCTAAAGGAGGGGACGTGAAGGGGTTAAAAAAAAACCGATGACTTCCCGCCAAAGTTTTGTTTATATTCAAACGTGTGGTTCGCTCAATGGCGCCTATCACGTACTCACTCTCTCTCTCTCTCTCTCTCTCTCTCTCTCGGTTTATCAGTGTCTTTTCTGGTCCTCTTCTCATCCTGTCCCTCTCTTCTTTCTCCTCATTCTCCTCTTCCTCCTCCTCTTTCTCTCCCATCCTACGAAGGATACGGAGAATCCTTTCCTCTTGTTTTGTGTTGCAAGGATGAATAGAGAGGTTCAGTTCAATGTTATCATCTTACTGGGTACAGGCCTTACGGGAGAGGGTTAGTTAGGACTCTTTTGAATAATGTGAATTTTTTGTGTGAAAAATATTAGTGCGTGTGTTTATCAAGGCTTCCAGGAGAGTTATCTGTGTATCTGTGTACCTGTGGAGTGTGTATGTGTGTATGTGTGAATGTATGTATGTAGTTATTAATACAACTTTCATGACAGCTTGTAAAATTACGTAACAATATTTTAGTGGAGTATTATATAATTTATGTATGTATGTATGTATGTATGTATGTATGTATGTATGTATGTATGTATGTATGTATGTAGCAACAGATACCTCACAGTAATACAACCTTCGCCCCCTGCTCCCCACCCCCCCAAAATCTGGTAATTACAACCTCAATTTGCAGCAATATTTTCGAAACAAACATTTTTCCAGCTACTTAACATCATGCAAATATATTTTTCCCATTTCTGCCAAAAATAGATGTATGAAGAGAGAGAGAGAGAGAGAGAGAGAGAGAGAGAGAGAGAGAGAGAGAGAGAGAGAGAGAGAGAGAGAGGGTAAAAAGATCAAATGGTTTTCCCAATATATTTTTCCAGCTACTCATCATCAGCAAATACATTTTTCCCATTTCTGCCAAAAATGGACTTATAACAGAGAGAGAGAGAGAGAGAGAGAGAGAGAGAGAGAGAGAGAGAGAGAGAAAATGAAAAGGTCAGACTGCTTCCCATTGTATTTTTCCAGCTATTTATTATCATGCAAAAATATTTTTCCCCTTTCTGCCAAAAATAGATGTATGAAGAGAGAGAGAGAGAGAGAGAGAGAGAGAGAGAGAGAGAGAGAGAGAGAGAGAGAGAGAGAGAGAGAGATCAAACTGGTTTCCCAACGTACTTAAAAATTCAGTGACGAAGGAAACCAAAATACACATAAAAAAATTATATAAAAAAAAATATTCAAAATAATTTCGACAAATTTTGAGTCACAGTTCTAACAGAATATTCCTTCAGGGGAGATTCTGAAATCGACTGATATTCCTGCATCGATAACCATTATCGTGACGCATTTTTTATTTGGGATGGGTGTATGGGGGTTGTGGGGAGGGGGGGGGTGGGCCATTCGTCAGAATTCCATACCCCTCATTTTAGGGAAAATGTATTTCAATTCTTTGGTCTTAGTTCTAATTTTTAATAAAGAAATGTTACAATTAGGTGATATTAGAATTCTTGATGAAATTCCTTATGATATTAAATTCAAATACTATTGCACGTCAGTTGATCAATTCATGATAAACTGATAAAAAGTATATGTATATATATATATATATATATTTAAATATATCCATATATATATTGATTTAAAAGAACCTTTGTATGACGCTGGGTTAATATCAACATTCTCTCTCTCTCTCTCTCTCTCTCTCTCTCTCTCTCTCTCTCTCTCTCTCTGTCTCTCTCTCTCTCAGATATATGGATTTCGACCAACACTCATAATATTCACAGACGTTGTATTAATATAAATGCATCAAAATTCTCTCTCTCTCTGTCTCGCGTGTGTGAATTCCGACCATCACTTACCATATTCCCAGAGACATTAAAGTGCAAAAAACCACTTTTCACCGCCCGTCTGCAAAGTGTTCCAACACTTTACATCAATGTTGGCCAAATTTACGTCGGAAATGAATTCTGAAATCCTTTGTCATTTATGCCGAGGGGGAAAAAAACGTTTTTTCCATTTTTTCCCGGGGCTAATATTTCCCGTAATGTTACTCTATATCACAGAGTGTTTTTTTTTATTATTTTATATTTTTTTTCGGGGGAAAAATCACGTTGAAATTATTGCAGGGATTCTTTGCGCAGGAATTTGCATTCCATTTGCAATAAAGTTTTTTATTTGCCATTTTTTTTCGGAGCAGCATTCATGATTATGAATAATTTTTCAGGTTATGAATGATTTTTTTTGTTTGAGGTTTTTATTCATTTGCGAGGTTGAGTCAGAAAGCTTGCAGTTAATAGGGGAGAAAAAATATAGGTTTATCTTGAACAACTCGATGGTAATAATGTATGTAGATTTGCGCGTGGAATTCTCTCTTTCTCTCTCTCTCTCTCTCTCTCTCTCTCTCTCTCTCTCTCTCTCTATCTATCTATCTATCTATCTATATATATAATGTATATATATACATATATATATATATATATATATATATATATATATATATATATATATATATATATATATATATATATATATAGAGAGAGAGAGAGAGAGAGAGAGAGAGAGAGATAATTTAACTCATAAAATTTACATACATTTACATCGCATTGTTATACACACACACACACACACACACACACACACACATATATATATATATATATATATATATATATATATATATATATATATATATATATATATATATATATATATATATATATATATATATATATATATATATATATATGCATATTCACATCATGCATCACACCAACAAACAAACACACACATACACACACAAACACACACAAACAACTGTGCGTGAGATGTTACCGTGGCAACCTGAATCTGTGGTGGCCACTACAAAAGAAAAAAAACTAACTAAAAGATATTATTACTGTTGGAAAATTCTGAATTTCGTATTGAAGATGATATCCCATTCCGCTTTATCTTTATAAAAACAATCTTTATTGACTGTTAATATTTATAGAATGTTTAGAAATCTTTTATTTTATATTTATGGTTTACGAGCCAATGACTGTTTGCACCAGTTCAATCGTGGGTGATGTATAGTTTTTTGTTATGTTAAACATTTCAGTAACATTTTTTTTAAAGTGTTGTTCTTTCATATATATGCTGTATTTATACATACAAACACATACATACATACATACATACATACATACATAATGTGTATGTATACGATGAGGGCAAATGAGTGGCTCTTCAAATACGTATCAATATTTGCGGAATGCTGACTTATTCTTATATACATGCACAAAAAATACATACATACGCACGTATATATGTGCGTGCATGTGTGTATTTGTGTGTAACGCGCACACATACACACATAAATAAACAAATATATATATAATATGTTCGAAATGAAAAACACAACTCAAAAATAATTTTGAAAACCAAACACACACGTATATACATAGAAATAAACTTATTCACTATTTATTCATCGTAAAACGATAACCCAGTCTCCCCCCAGCTCAATTAAACCCCCTTTTTTTATGGGGGGGGTGGGGGAAATTTGAAAACAGCGACGGAAGAGGTCTCACAACTTGGGAGACACTTTATAACACTTCATGACACTTTCGGCCTAAGTTGAATACGAGACGGCTATTGGCAGACGTTCATAGGTTCAATGTCTCATAAACTCCAGGCAATTTCGAAATTTACTCCTAAGAAGAAGAAGGAGAAGAAGAAGAAGAAGAAGAAGAAGAAGAAGAAGAAGAAGAAGAAGAAGAGAGAGAGAGAGAGAGAGAGAGAGAGAGAGAGAGAGTTTCTCATCACCAATTCAATTTTTAGTTGATAAATGGGTTGAAGGCTCTCTCCTACCTGGGATAGTTTGGGTAGAACCATTAGTGAGAGAGAGAGAGAGAGAGAGAGAGAGAGAGAGAGAGAGAGAGAGAGAGAGAGAGAGAGAGAGAGATACTCTTCACCTCTACCTAAGAGAGTTTGGGTAGAATCTAACGGAGAAAAAATTACTTTAGAATCATCACTAAGAGAGAGAGAGAGAGAGAGAGAGAGAGAGAGAGAGAGAGAGAGAGAGAGAGCGTGTGAAGTAGCACTTTCACAATGATGTAGCTTTTAAAAAAAAAATATCCATGAAACATTAAACTCAATCCATGGTAGAAAAATAGTTGAGTCACATGACATTTAAAGTTCTAGTCACTCTCTCTCTCTCTCTCTCTCTCTCTCTCTCTCTCTCTCTCTCTCTCTCTCTCTCCATCAGGACTTTATAGCCTAATAAACACTCTCGCATGCGCTATCCGATGAGGTATCTAAAACGAGACATTCTTTATCGCAAACGCGATAAATTTGAGGTACTGGCGAACGGCCATTTGTGAAGGAAGTGTGTTGGATATATGTCGAAATATATTCTGTGTGATATACGTTTCAGTACTGGAAATTCTATATCAACAAATATAGAGTACTTCTCTCTCTCTCTCTCTCTCTCTCTCTCTCTCTCTTCTCTCCTCTCTATCTATATATATATATATATATATATATATATATACTCTCTCTATATATATATATATATATATATATATATATATATATATATATATATATATATATATATATATATATATTTATTTATTTATTTATTTAGAGAGAGAGAGAGAGAGAGAGAGAGAGAGAGAGAGAGAGAGAGAGAGAGAGAGAGAGAGAGAGAGAGAACCTACAAATAAAGTACGTACTACATACTATAAATTCCTATATATGCAAACCATCTATAGATCCCTATAAACGCAAACATTCTATAGTCCCTTGTGTACGTAAGTCGTCTACAGATCTTTGTATCTATAAACTCTCTATAGACCCCTATATATGTAAAAATTCATAGGTCTCTAATCTATGTAACCCCCTGTAAAAAACCATACCTATAAATTCCCACAACTGTATAGGACTTTATAGGATTACATAGGATAAACACACACACAGCCCCATTCTTATGACACCAGCCTTGCAGGCAAGTAGCGTGATTCACCCCCCCTCCCAGTCTCGATTTCGTGCGAGGCCCAAGCCAGGGGTATTGACCCCTTTCCCCTCCCACCCTACACCACCCCAGGGACAAAAAAAAGGACCTCCAATTATCCCCAAATAAATTCGGTGATACAGCCAACTACAGAAACTGTAATTTTGTACCTGTAATCAGTAGGATTCAGGTAGATTTACAGGTGTTAATAAGAAGACGGCTGTAATGAGCGTGCAGGAATTATTGTCCCTTCCGAAAAGGATGAGTAGGAGTTATATTTTAATAAAATTCCAGTGATTATTTTTCTTCCTCTCTGGATTATTCGCGAGTGAGAAATGGTTATGGAATGTAATTCGAAACTGTTGTAGGTTTCGGGGTTGTATTTTCCGGAAAGTTGATGTGTTGTATTTTGTATAGCTGTATTTTTTTATCTGGACTCTGTTGTTATTATTATTATTATTATTATTATTATTATTATTATTATTATTAATAATTATTATTATTATTGTTATTAATAATAATAATAATAATAATAATAATAATAATAATAATAATAATAATAATAATAATAATGATGATTATTATTATTATATTATTACTCAGAAGATTAAACCCCTATTCATATGGAACAAGGCCACTACAGGGACCAATGTCTTGAAATTCAAGAAGCTTTCATTCTTAAGAAGTAAATGAGGCAACAGTTAACAAAGAAAGAAGAAATCAGGCATTAGAAAAGAAAATACAAATCAACAAATCAATCAATAAATAGATAAGTGAATTACTGAAATACAAGGAGAATTTTATTGTTTTAGGGTAGCAACGCATCGCGTCTTCACTTGAGGCTTCTGAGGTTCCAATAATTCGGCCTTGATTTCCCAGTCTTCAAAAATAATTTCGGGCTGAAACCCGCGTTTAAAACAAAGAGCATCCATTCAAGAAACACCTCCAATTCATTTGAAAGCAATTAAAAAAATATTGGGAGCGGGAAATAATAGCCCAGAATATTTCACACGGCCGGGAAACTTAAGCCTTGTTCGAGCAAAGCAATAAGCGCTCTCTCACGCGGATATTACCCACTTTCCCAGCTTGCGAATATTATATCCCGGTGGCTTTCATTTATAACCCGGTGGTTTTCATTTATCCTTTATTAACAATTCGCTCTGTACTTCACCCTGACCTCTGGTGACCTGCTGTGACCTCCAACGGAACGCATTTATTGATGGAAACGTGAAATACTTGATAATGTATAGCTGGGTATATTAGCATATTTGATGCAATCAAAATTGTTTCACGACAGCTGTAAATTAATTAAAAACAAGAATTTCATTTAATTATTCCTAAAATCAACTGCTTATTTAGCCACTGTAAGAAACTGTTTTTATGAACTGCATAGCAATGCAGGTGGGTAGTTTAGCATATTTGATAAAATAAAAACAAAAAAATAATTTTTAGAATGTCATTAAGATGAGATAGCTACACCAGATCTCTATAAGTTATTTAAAGACAAAATACACTTTCAGGAATCTTGAAGGTATTCCAGAGATTCCAGTCCCTGCCGTGATTCCAGATGAATTCTAGGAAAAGGTGAGAGATTATAGTTCCAGAAATCCCAATAAAACATTCCAGATATTCTAGTTCCAGCCTTCGTTCCAGAACAGTTTTCAAGAAACCAGAGAGAAATACTACACTTCTAAAAATCTCCAAAGCATTCCAGAGATTCCAGTTCCTGCCGTGATTCCAGAATGAATTCTAGGAAAAGGTGAGAGATTGTAGTTCCAGAAATCTCCAAAAAACATTCCAGATATTCTAGTTCCAGCCTTCGTTCCAGAACAGTTTTCAAGAAACCAGAGAGAAATTCTACACTTCCAGAAATCTCCAAAGCATTCCAGAGATTCCAGTTCCTACCATGGTTCCAGGATGAATTCTAGGAAAAGGTGAAAGATTATAACTCCAGAAACTCAAAACCATTCCAAAAATTCCAGTCCCGCCGAGATTCCAGAATAATTTCTAGTAAAAGGTGAGAAAGATTTGAGTTCCAGAAATCCCCCCCCCCTAAAAAAAACCATTCCAGATATTCCATTCCCTGCCGAGATTCCAGAATGAGTTCTAGGAAAAGGTGAGAGAGAGAGAGAGAGAGAGAGAGAGAGAGAGAGAGAGAGAGATTACAACTCCAGAAATCTCCAAAAACCATTCCAGAGATTCCAGACGAATTCCAAGAATCCAGAAAGAAAGATTACAGATTTCACTACAGAAATCTAAAAAAAAAAAAAAACACGAATAAACTCATCATTAAAAAAAAGCATTCCAGTGACTCCATCCCCATCCCTGATTCCAGGAACAAATTCCAAGAAACCTGGAATGGGAGAGAACCACGATTCCCAATCCACCTGGAACTGATGCGAAGAAGTCGAGTAATAGGATAGCCATGCATTTTGGGAAATGACACCAAGCTGGTGGGTTATTTGACAGTACAAGCTCGGCAGTAGGAGGTGATGTCAGGTTCCTAGCTGTCAAAATATTTCAGGGTGGGTTCATTTTCCGGAAACGCGATTTGGCCCACCCCCCAAAAACCCTCGCCAAAAAATCGGAAATATAGATTAGATGATATCGTGAATTCTTGAGGTAATGGTTTCACCATTTTATATTTTTCTTTTTTTAATATTTTTATTTGAGTGATTGCCAAAAACTATCTTGGTGAGGAAAGGTGTATATTAGGTATGTGTGAGGGTGTAGATATACATGTATGTATGCATACATACACATACATAAATACATACCCACAAAATAAGATAGTTTTCTTATACATACATACATACATTATACATTCATACATACATATATACATAATACCCACAAAATAAGATAGTTTTCTTATACATACATACATACATACATACATACATACATACATACATACATACATACATCCATAAAGGTGGTAAATTACAAAAAAATGAATATTCTTAGCTTAATATCACCACAGCTCCAGACCATCTGAAATTTTAGTCAAAAATAGAATCATATTTATACTTCAGTGTCTGTTGATGCATATACTTACATTTATAGACAGATAGATAGATAGATAGATAGATAGATAGATAGATAGATAGATAGATAGATAGATAGATAGACAGATCACGTCCTCCCAATGAGACAGACAGACAGACAAAACAGACAGACACAGACACGAACAGACGGACAGCAAAACAGAACAAGTAGTCAATTCGTACAGAAAGTCGTCCCATTTCAACGCTCGAGAAATCATTCCTCTCCGCCAGTCCGTCATTACCAAACCGTAAATACTATAACTTTAACGGACTTCAGCCGTTATTTGGGGGCTACTAACGGTCCCTTTACACGTGTACGTCACTCCGTCGATAAATAATGTCTTCATTTCACACCCTACCCCCTTCGATAAGACGACCGTTATTGAAGTTGTTTAAGTTTAATTCTAATTTCTGTAATGGTGGTTTTGCGATCGTTAATCGGCAACAGTGTTTTGTGGTTAAATGATTTTTTTTTCATTATTGATTTATCAGGTTTTGGTTGATAAAATTGATAGAGCTAAAGGTATATATTTATAAACATAAACGCACAAACATATGTTTATATATAAATATACTATACTGTATATATATCAATGTATATCAGTATGTATATATATATATATATTTATTTATTTATTTATTTATTTATTTATTTATTTATTTAAGGCTTACATTAGTTACAGCAAGGTTCAAATTTAATTTTGTATTTATTTTCCATTTACATATCAATCACTGAAATAAATTTTCGGTTGGGCGAATCACTATAAATAACAAGTGATGTATTGACCCAAACAAACATACATACACACAAACAATCCCTCTGGTTCTCGTTCATTACAACATAAAACAAGAGATAATGATATCCCAGTCTCTAACGTGTCGGGAAATACATCGATTACTCCTGATATATTTACTGATATATAATTATTGAGGTTTGTCAGACCTTAAATTCTCGGGAACATGAGAGCAAGTGATAATGTCTGTCGTCTGATTTTGATCAAGTGTCGAGAACACTTGAAATTGGCACCTCCAACACGCAATTTCACTTTGGCGCAAGTGATATGGCACTTAGCAATGGAGAGAGAGAGAGAGAGAGAGAGAGAGAGAGAGAGAGAGAGAGAGAGAGAGAGAGAGAGAGAGAGAGAGAGAGCGTTTGAAGGAGTGGTATTTTTCATCGATTTAGAATGGAAGGAAGTGAATGATTGGATTAACATTCTGTGGAGGTAGGATGTATGTGTATATGTATGTGTATATGTATATATACATATATGTATATGTATATATACATATATGTATATGTATACATATATGTATATATATATATATAATATAAATATAATATATATATATATATATATATATATATATATATATATATATATATATATATATATATATACATACATACATACATACATACATACATACATACATACATACATACATACATACCAATCATATCAACGTTTGCCAAATAAAATCTTGCAACACGATCTTATATAAATTCTACATTTTATTCATTCATAAAAGTCAGGTCATTTCATCAGCTTGATTCATGAAAATATGTATCGAATGAATAATTCACAATACACTGAATTATTCCTCATGCATTTGTGGTCAATTATAGATACATAATTAAAGTGGAATTCTTTACAGAGCCGTAAAATTCTATTTTATGATAGACATATTCTGTAGTTTTGTTAGATGTGATAGAAATGGCAGTTTCATTTTCTTGGTCAGAAACTTAATGAAACAAGTATCTTTAAGGTGTAAAAAGTTATACTAGGAACTATTTGACTTAAGGTGTTCTAAACTGCAAAGTACTGTATATATGTATATATACAGAAAGAGAATATATAAAAAGTATACTTAAAAAATAAAACATCTCATTATTATATCTTAGAATAACAATAGAATTAATCTTCAAAGTGTCATAGGCGATTCCAGACATCTGATTGAACCAAAATTTAAGGAAAACATGACAAATGATTTTGATAATCTGAGAGATAACAATGTTAGAAAATAATCTAAATAATAATTTAGCATTCCAACGGGAATATTTACAAATGTACAAAAGAAAATATAAAAAATAATTTCACATTTCAACGGGAATAATCGCAAATGTTAAATAATGTAAAAAAAATTCAGCATTCCAAACGGGAATAATTCAGCCTGTCCACAACATTACCAGGCGATTTTCGCAATTCCATTCGGAACGGATTCCTGATTCCAGATTCCGGATTCCGGATTTGATATGGGGGCGGAAAGAGGCAATTTACTACAGTAGCATCCATCTAGCTAGGTGGGGATACAAATGCGGGGGTGGTGGGGAATGGGGGGTGGATACAAAGGTTTTGTCACTTTAATACAACTGGGTTCTCGTAATGAAACGGGCGAGAGAGAGAGAGAGAGAGAGAGAGAGAGAGAGAGAGAGAGAGAGAGAGAGAGAGCAGATCAGGTGGAGTTCTCTCTCTCTCTCTCTCTCTCTCTCTCTCTCTCTCTCTCTCTCTCTCTCTTTAAATCTGTCAGATCACTTTTTTTATTTGTTTTTCTCTCAATAATTTATGTTCGGTATTTTAGGATACAATTTTAATCTCTCTCTCTCTCTCTCTCTCTCCATCTTTCAAATTCTCTCTCTATCTATCTTTTTCACTCTTTCCCTTTCGTTAACTAATTTTCTGTTTATGTTTTTAAGAATCAATGTTAATCTCTCTCTCTCTCTCTCTCTCTCTCTCTCTCTCTCTCTCTCTCTCTCTCTCTCTCTCTCCGTCAAATTCTCTCTTTACCTCTCTATTTTTATAACTTATTTATTTTAATTTTTTTAAATTTTTAGGGAGCAATGTTAATAATCTCTCTCTCTCTCTCTCTCTCTCTCTCTCTCTCTCTCTCTCTCTCTCTCTCTCTCTCTCTCTCTCTCTCCCCATTGATTTGAGAGAGTATTAAAATATTTTTGTCTTTTTATCGCTTGGAATATTAATCCCAAAGTATTACAACGAACAGATTATTAAAAAAAATATCCAGCGATATATTCATTAAATCTCTCTCTCTCTCTCTCTCTCTCTCTCTCTCTCTCTCTCTCTCTCTCTCTCTCTCTCTCTCTCTCTCTCTCTCTCTCTATTGATCACACACGTATAAAAGTACATTCACTTAAAACTTTGAAGAGCAATTTTTGCATCGATCGCCTATGATTAATCTCTCTCTCTCTCTCTCTCTCTCTCTCTCTCTCTCTCTCTCTCTCTCTCTCTCTCTCTCTCTCTCTCTCGTAAGGTCAGAGTTGTAAAATGTTAGTGTATACGTGCATATGCATACACACACGTGTATTCATACGTATGTATTCGCGTATGAATACATGAATGATGTAAATTGGTGATTTGAATAGCAGCATATAATAATAATAATAATAATAATAATAATAATAATAATAATAATAATAATAATAATAATAATAATAATAATAATAATAACATATGGAAGGTCGATTGTGAAATATGCAAAAAACCAATAATAATAATAATAATAATAATAATAATAATAATAATAATAATAATAATAATAATAATAATAATAATAATAATAATAATAATAAATAACAAAAGTATAGAATTTCCATTCAACATTCTAGAAAAATCTATAAAAATAAGAAAATAAAAAACAATAAAAATTTAAAACATGAATTCAAAATTTGACCCCAAATGCCTGCCTCACGATGACACGTATAAATTTGAATACATACATTTTGCCTACATTTTGCCTACATTCTGCATACATTTCGCATACATACATTCGCCACCGGAATGTATGAGCGGTCCTCGCGTCAAAATACGCATTCCGGTCGTATCTAGAATGTCATTTGTTTTTTTTTCGTGAATTTATTAATAATTTTTGTGTGTCTTGGTTTCAAATGCTTTCAAATTAATTTGTATGCAGATTGAAAGCTATTTTCGATAGGTAATCGCTAAATTTGGATATAGACGGTAAATCTATCTATCTATATGTCTGTTTATCTATATATATATCTATAATTATATAGAATCTACTGGCCACTTTTATGCAGATATTTAATTGTTATAGACACAATGCTCTATTAACTTCTCGAATTCTTCGCATTTTTTTGGGATATGCTTATCGTTACGTAGCCTTAGATCTCTGTCTCTCTCTGTCTCTCTCTGTCTCTCTCTCTCTCTCTCTCTCTCTCTCTCTCTCTCTCTCTCTCTCTCACAAACACACAAACACGTACATACAAATGATGTCTCTTATCAGACAATGTACCCAGGCAGGTAGGTACATGCTAAGCTTAATCAAACCTCTCTCTCTCTCTCTCTCTCTCTCTCTCTCTCTCTCTCTCTCTCTCTCTCACATACACACAAACACGTAAATGCGAATTACATCTCTTACCAGACAATGTACCCATGCATGTTACAAGCGAGGCTTAATCAAACCTCTCTCTCTCTCTCTTTCTCTCTCTCTCTCTCCGAGCAGATCAGCAAAGTAAACGCAGCCTGCACTTTGGCAAAGTCAATACCCGGGTTACACACAGGGAGTTTAAAATACACTGTCACGCTTCCTCCTCTAGCTGTCTAAACACGAGATTCTGGGGCTTTCGGAGAATGAGTGGAAAGTGAGGAAATATGATAAAAATGAGGATAAATAATGAGGTAAAAAGGAGGATAGATAATAGATAGACAGGGAGGTACTGGAAAGGAAAATAAAAAAAGGGTTTTGGTATCTTGAGGTGAGTGGCGCAGTGTGTGTCTGTGTGTGTGTGTTTGTGTGTGCTTGTGGGGGTTTGACGTGTAACTGGTGAGACTGAGACATGTTTAGAAGTGGGGTTAATTGGCTTAGTGAATGAATTAGTGGTTGGTTAAGGGATATTTCTGTTGGTTAATAAGTGAATTATGGAGAATGTTAATGAAAAATGAATGATATATATATATGTGTGTGTGTGTGTGTGTATGTGCGCGCGTGCACGCGCATGCGTACGCGTACGCGAAGTCTCCTCATTCTTTTATGAGGACACGACTCTAACCAACACTTGCGAACAAGGAAGTACTAAGGTAAATGTAATTATATTTTTTTCTCTTATTCATCGACGTAATAAAAGCCATGATCAGGTTATGTCAACACTCCTGGAGGGAGGTTCAATATTTCGGTTTTGGCTCTGAGAGAGAGAGAGAGAGAGAGAGAGAGAGAGAGAGAGAGAGAGAGAGAGAGAGGTGCTGTTAAATGACTTAGATTACTTGACAAAAATTGTGGATATTTTGACAAATTTTTGTGGCTGAGAGAGAGAGAGAGAGAGAGAGAGAGAGAGAGAGAATGTATGCATCTCTATAATAAAATTAATGAGAGAGAGAGAGAGAGAGAGAGAGAGAGAGAGAGAGATGCATCTGTATAATGAAAATTATGAGAGAGAGAGAGAGAGAGAGAGAGAGAGAGAGATCTGAGTATAATGAGAATTATGCATCTGTATAATGAAAATTATGAGAGAAAGAGAGAGAGAGAGAGAGAGAGAGAGAGAGAGAGAGAGAGAGAGTATGCATCTGTATAATGAAAATTATGAGAGAGAGAGAGAGAGAGAGAGAGAGAGAGAGAGAGAGAGAGAGAGAGAGAGAGAGAGAGTCATCCAGATGGTGAATTTTTAGAAGCATATTTTTGTGGATTACAAAGAGAGAGAGAGAGAGAGAGAGAGAGAGAGAGAGAGAGAGAGAGAGAGAGATTAAAATCTCTCTTTTGAACATAATCACTCCCATTCTTTTCAATCAAGCAACAAAAAAAAAAAAAAGTCACTGAAAGCTGGATTCATATGGAGTAATTTCACATTCACAGACACACACACAAACCCTAAACAAAGCAAGGTTGATTGTCCGTGCATTGTTTTGATCGTTTGAATCTTTGTTTGTCAAACAAAGAACCTGGCGTCCATTTTTAAAGGGCGGTCTAGTCGATTGTGACTCTTGGAAAAAAACTAAAAATTCTTTGAATTTTGTGGATTGGGAAATTATCGATTTTTTTGTGCTGCATATAATTTTGATAATTTTTATGCCGCGAAAAATTATTACCATATATTTTTTTTATTATTATAATCAATAAGAAATTAATTCCATTAATTTTACAATGTATATTATTAGTTTCATACTATTGTAAAACAACTTTATTATCAACTTATGTCCTATAATAATAATAATAATAATAATAATAATAATAATAATAATAATAATAATAATAATAGTTTCATATTTATTATTATTATTATTATTATTATTATTATTATTATTATTATTATTATTATTATTATTATTATTATTATTATTATCATCATCCTAATCATCCATTCACATATTTCTAATACAACTTTGTACCGTCATTCTCCTAAGAGCAGATATTATCCTTAATAAAAATAAAACTAAAATAAAAAAAGACCAATCATCTTCTTCAGAAACATATAAAAAAATCCCAAAAACTCCTCCTGGATTCACAAATGAAATCAATGCGCAAAATTATCTCGTCTTCTCAGCGGAGTTTTGTTTGCAAAATATCGATTCGCCATTCGTCATACAATTATTGCTTGTAGTGTCAAGCACTCTGATATGCCAGCGCCAGTGACTGGAAGCACTTTCTTGAATATAAATCTCTGCAATAAAACTCACGTGCAAGCACGTATGCTTCATAATATCGAGACAATAGGTTTCACTTTAGGTAAAGTGAGGAATATTTGATATTTAGGTATAAATTTCTGCTCCAAAGCTTTCAAGCAAGCACGCATGCTTTATTATAATATAAAGATATTAGGTTTCAGTCGTGAGAAGTGGTAAGGAATATTGATAATGTATTCATTATTAGCTTTCACTAGCGAGAAGTGGTAAGGAATTTTGATAATGCAGTCATTATTAATAACTTTCACTAGCGAGTTTTCTGTACAGCCGCTACAGCGTCTAATCAAGGCCGCCGAAAATAGATCTATCTTTCTTAATGCTGTATGAGCCGCGGCCCATGAAACTTTAACCACGGCCTGTCCTATATCGTTGCCAGAAACACGATCACGGCTAACTTTAACCTTAAATAAAATAAAAACTACTTAGGCTAGAGGGCTGCAATTTGGTATGTTTGACGACTGGAGGGTGGATGATCAACATACCAATTTACAGCCCTCTAGCCTCAGTAGTTTTTAAGAGCTGAGGACGGACAGACAAAGCCGGCACAATAGCTTTCTTTTACAGGAAACTCAAAAACCAGATAGGTATTGAAGTAAACAATAGCACCATTAATTAGTAGATATAAAACCAGCGTACGAGAATTTCCTACCGAATTTGGCGAATACTTATCAACAAATAAAATCTTCGGGCTCTCTCTCTCTCTCTCTCTCTCTCTCTCTCTCTCTCTCTCTCTCTCTCTCTCTCTCTCTCTCTCTCTCTCGTAAACAAGGGTTTTGTTTAGTTTCTAAACAATGAAATGCTAGTGTTCGATTGCAATTGAGACCCTCTCTCTCTCTCTCTCTCTCTCTCTCTCTCTCTCTCTCTCTCTCTCTCTCTCTCTCTGGTAAGCTTTCTACAACATTTGTGTTTTAGTGACTGATAATGTTATTGACATAATTATCAATTATCTTTTGATATAGGATTATCAGAGATTATTTGTTAAAACAAATAAAATATAAAGATTATCAATTATCTTTTGATATAGAATTATCAGAGATTATTTGTTAAAACAAATAAAATATAAAAATTATCAGTTACCTTTTGGCACAGGATTATCAGAGATTATTTGTTAAAACAAATACAATGCGAAAATTATCAATTATCATTTGACATAGGATTGTCAGAGAGTATTTGTTAAAACAAATACAATACGAAAATTATCAATTATCAATTGATACAGGACAATCAGAGATTATTTGCTAAAACAATTACAATAAGAAAATTATCAATTATCTGTTGATACAGGACAATCAGAGATTATTTGTGAAAACAAATAAAATATAAAGATTGCCAATTATCTTTTGATACAGGATAATCAGAGGTTATTTGTTAAAACAAATACAATACGAAAATTATCAGCTATCTTTTGGCACAGGATAATCATAGAGTATTTGTGAAAACAAATAAAATATAAACATTAAAAAAAATATTACAAAATCCAATTGAATTTTGTCTTACAAAGTTCTGCCCAAGTTAATTATCAACTCAGGCCATTATTACCTACTATACAAACCAGCAAAAAACTATTTAATAGGGGAACTTTCCCAACCACGAGATAAATAAGGGAACTTCAACCCCTACTATCTCACCTTCCACCCCCTAGCACCCTGTTATTCATTAGGTAAATAAATATGGAGCTTAAATAGGGAGCTATATCTTACCTAGACCACTGTTTGTGTACACGCCTGAGGCATAATCTTAATATTTATTTTTCGAAGTTATATATATATAAAAGATTCAGAGTTTAGGTAAATTTAGGGTTGACTTAAAATAGTTTACATGGTTTTAAGGGAATTTTAAGGGATTTTTACGGGATTTTTAAGGGATTTCACGATTATAATACAAGTAATGTCGCTGTATTTTAATTTTTTGTACTTTATGCAACAAAACCTGAATCCCATTTACAAGAGTAACCTGTATTCGTTACTGCTTATCAATTGATACAATCTCTCTCTCTCTCTCTCTCTCTCTCTCATTTATGTATCATTTATGGTAATCTCTCTCTTTCTCTCTCCCTTGCTAGTTTCATCAAACATTCAAATTCCATATTTCAAGATTTGTAAAAAGGCATTTTAATCTCTCTCTCTCTCTCTCTCTCTCTCTCTCTCTCTCTCTCTCTCTTTGTTATTTCTTATATTTCTTGTATATATGTATATTACTAAATATATATATGTATATATATACACATACATATACATACACACACGCATACACATCTCCCCAATCTCACCGTTCATTTGTAATAATAATAATAATAATAATAATAATAATAATAATAATAAAAATAATAATAATAATAATAATAATAATGAAAATAATAATAATAATAATAATGCAACAGCGTAATGCAGGCAACAGGAACAGCTATAACCGATCTGTTTCGCTGTAATGCTGTAATCCCTTTCGGGGGGATTTTTTGCTGTTTACCTGAGCCCCTGGAATAACAGAGGGTGAATGTAATCCCTTTGTGTGAATTCAGTTCCTCCTGAATGATTCGAATGAATTCGGTTATAGATTGTGTTTGGCTTGGTGGGGTGTAAGTTTTGGGGGTTTTGTGTGTTTGTGTACGTACATATACATACACAAGTACGTACACACACGCACACATGTCATCGCCAATCCTCATTATAGCGTGCAAAGGTCCCAGCATTATACTGCATGAAATATGGCCACCGTCTCTAGCTAAGTTGGAGATTATAGACCGAGGATTTTAAATCCCGCAAAATGTTCGTCATTTTAAATCCACAATGTCTCACACGACCCAGGAAGCGATATTGGCGACTGTTTGTTTATGCTAATGGATGTGGATGTTTGTGTGTATATTTTTTTTGTATATTTATTCTTTTTTATTCATTGATTATTCTACTGGGATACCAATTCGTGACTTTAAACAAGGTATGGCCCACTACGTACCTTGGGGTAAGGTACCATTTATTTTTGGCATTCTTAGATTAGGTGGGGAGAGAGAGAGAGAGAGAGAGAGAGAGAGAAGCGTTGGCTAAGGTACATTTTATCTGGTATACTTAGATAGTACCAGTTGAGAGAGAGAGAGAGAGAGAGAGAGAGAGAGAGAGAGAGAGAGAGAGAGAGAGTTGGCTAAGGTGACCTCATTGGCATCTGGTAGGACTTAGATAGTACCAGTTGAGAGAGAGAGAGAGAGAGAGAGAGAGAGAGAGAGAGAGAGAGAGAGAGAGAGAGAGAGAGAGAGAATCTTCATAATGATTCTTCATAATTGTGTAATTCACAAACAATTTGGAATGGTCAAAATAAATGATAAAACTTAGTTTATAAAACCAGTAATTTCAAAATATTGCAGATTAAAAACTCTTTTTTACAACAGCAGAAAAAAAATAAGTTTTAAAAGAGTCTTTGCAACAAGGGAAAATTTAATCTGCAACCAGATTTGATTAAAAATCGTTTTGTTCCAGCCAAATATAAAACTTTTCAAAAACCAATAAGAACAAGAATTGAAAATATTACAAATTATATATTTTTTTTTGGGGGGGGGGCAAAATTAACAAAAGATCCAGCACTACAGTCTTCACAAAAAACCTGACTTTTTTCAGCCATAAAATGAAAAGCCAATAGCCCAGTAAAAAACCTTTTTGTTCCAGCCAAATATAAAACTGTTTTCTCTATGTAGCAAGCAGCAGATTCTAAAATATTAAATTATCTTGTTTTGGGCAAAATAAACAAAAGATCAGGCATTACACATTCTTCACAAAAAGACAAACTTATATTTCAGCCTCTAACAAAAGTGAACAGTCCCGATTTTGGAAGAAAATGTCTAAAATACTATTAAATTAATTTGTTTTGGGGGAAATTAACAATAGATCAAGCACCATACAGCCTCTACAAAAAGACAGACATATTTTTCAGCCTCTGACAAAAGTGAAAATCCCCGATTTGGGGAAAAAAATATTACGAAAAGGCTTTCAAAATCTAGTATACACCAGAAAGTAAAATATTAAAAACCAGACATTTACCTAAAATAAACAAAATATCAAGCATTATATAGTCTACAGGCTTAACAAAAAGGCAAACTTATTTTTCAGCCTCAAACAAAAGTGAACAACGCAAGGAAAATGATTTTGTCCAAGCCAAATATGAAACGGCTTTCAATAGTTAGCAAGTAACAGACTCCAAAAATATAAAAAAATCAATTATTATTTAGCTGAATAAACAAAATATAATGGATTATAGAGCCTTCACAAAAAGGCAAACTTATTTTTCAACCTTCACAAAAAGACAAAACTTATTTCAAAAAAGACAAACTTATTTTTCAAAAACAAAACATATTTCAAAAAAGACAAACTTATTTTTCAACCTTCACAAAAAGACAAAACTTATTTCAAAAAAGACAAACTTATTTTTCAACCTTCACAAAAAAGACAAAACCTATTTCAAAAAAGACAAACTAATTTTTCGACCTTCACAAAAAAGACAAAACCTATTTCCCACCCTGAAACCAAAAAACGACCAACCCCGATTTAGTCAAAAAAAAAAAAAAAATGCCAAAACAAACGCCCCTGGTATCCACCAAACCTAAACAAACCGGTCTCGAAAACCCGCGAAATAAGCTAATGGAAGTCTATTGCTACCTAACAGACGTCCCCCACTTTCTTCTTCTTCTTCTTCTTCTTCTTCTTCATTTCAGGAAATCCTGTGATCTCCATCATGGTGGAATTTCACTGTTGCACTCAGAGAGTAACTCAATTAATGTCCCTGGACAGCGGAACGCGTGGAACTTCTTCTTCTTCCACCAGCAGAAACGGGGAGACTTAGTAGAGAGCTGGAAGTTATATAGTTGGTGTGTGTGTGTGTGTGTGTGTGTTGGAGAAGCCATTATGGAAGATGGAACTATGATCAGATAGGGAATATTACTGACGTCTGTCTCTCTCTCTCTCTCTCTCTCTCTCTCTCTCTCTCTCTCTCTCTCTCTCTCTCTCTCAATTTTCGTTAACTATATGCATACTCTCTCTCTCTCTCTCTCTCTCTCTCTCTCTCTCTCTCTCTCTCTCTCTCTCTCTCTCTCTCTCTCAATTTTCATTAACTATATGCATATTCTCTCTCTCTCTCTCTCTCTCTCTCTCTCTCTCTCTCACTCTTAATTTTCATTATCTTTATGCATGCTCTCTCTCTCTCTCTCTCTCTCTCTCTCTCTCTCTCTCTCTCTCTCTCTCTCTCTCTCAATTTTCATCATCAGTATGCATGCTCTCTCTCCCTCTCTCTCTCTCTCTCTCTCTCTCTCTCTCTCTCTCTCTCTCATTTTTCATTATCTTTAGGCATACTCTCTCTCTCTCTCTCTCTCAATTTTCATTATCTTTAGGCTCTCTCTCTCTCTCTCTCTCTCTCTCTCTCTCTCTCTCTCTCTCTCTCTCTCTCTCCCAGTAATATTTGATAAGGGGAATACGTTGGAATGTAGAGACAGGAATTCACTTTAGCTAGATGTAATATGATATCTGATAAGGGAAGGTTCTCCGGTTTGAAATTCGCTGTCAGGGTGTAGAGTAAAATTTGATCAAGGGAAATGTTTGGGCTTGAAATTCTGTCCCTCTTAAGGTTTGATGATTTCATAGTTGGGGGTCAAATGGTGTAGAGAAAACGGAGCGTGCTATAGAAGATGGGAGGTGTGAGATTCTCTTGCTCTGAGAGAGAGAGAGAGAGAGAGAGAGAGAGAGAGAGAGAGAGAGAGAGAGAGAGAGAGATTCTTAGTTTCCTGGTGCTGTCATATGGAGAATATTTTGGCAGACTTGTTTGTGGTTGAGAGAGAGAGAGAGAGAGAGAGAGAGAGAGAGAGAGAGAGAGAGAGAGAGAGAGAGAGAGAGAGATTTAATACGAAAATATAAAATCTAGAAATTTATTGCACCATAAGATACAGAATCTGATAAAGCTAAACTGTAGTGAAATAACATTTGAAATTGAGAGATGTCTCTGAACAACAGTAATTTTTATTTCATTTTGAAGTTGAAATTCTCTTTCCAGTGATAATGCAATGCTTCGAACAAAATGTAATTTGATAATGTAATCTGATATTACATTTTCAATATTCAATGTAATATTTAAGAATGCAATGTGGAGATGAAATCGAAATATATTCTAATACTTTTCATCCTGAATTGCATATATGACATATGAATGATATATCATATATATGAATTATATATATGATCTGATAAATAATTTTATACATTACTTTATGTATGATCATATAATATAAGATATATTGTGTATATGAATTAAATATATGATGTGATAAATAATTTTATATATTAATTTATGCATGATCATGTAAAAGATTTTCTATATTTTAAGTATGACTTACAAAAAATTTTATATATGATTTTATATATTTTATGTATGATCATATACAGGATTTTCTGTATTCTATGTATGACCTACTAAAGGATTTTATATATGATTTTATATATGATTTTATATATGACCTGGAAAATGATTTTATATATTATGTATGACCTTAAAAATAATTTTATGTTAAAATTTAAAAAAAATGTTATAGATGATTTTATTCACGAATGTCATGGCAGGAGAGTAATAAAATAGAGATTTTTTAAAGAATGGAGAGAGAGAGAGAGAGAGAGAGAGAGAGAGAGAGAGAGAGAGAGAGAGAGAGAGAGAGAGAGAGAGAGATTCTTAGTTTCCTGGGGCTATGATGTGGAGAATATTTGGAAAGATTTTTTTGTGGTTTAGAGAGAGAGAGAGAGAGAGAGAGAGAGAGAGAGAGAGAGAGAGAGAGAGAGAGAGAGAGAGAGAGAGAGACAATTGGGAGACAGCTTCTAATTTCAGGGACAAAATTTACGAATAGAAGAGTTTTGCAAAAGTTTAATTCTGGCAAGAGAAACCTAATTAAGGAAAGAATGAGAGAGAGAGAGAGAGAGAGAGAGAGAGAGAGAGAGAGAGAGAGAGAGTAATTAGAATAACTGGTGAACTGAGAATAATCACAGGAATATATATAAAAATTATATATAAAAATTGGAAATCTGTGAGTGAGAGAGAGAGAGAGAGAGAGAGAGAGAGAGAGAGAGAGAGAGAGAGAGAGAGAGAGAGAGAGAGAGTAATTAGAATAACTGGTGAATAGAGAATAATCACAGGAATATTTATAAAAATTATATATAAAACATTGGAAATCTGTGTGTGTGTGAGTGAGTGAGAGAGAGAGAGAGAGAGAGAGAGAGAGAGAGAGAGAGAGAGAGAGAGTAATTAGAGTAACTGGTGAATAGAGAATAATCACAGAAATATATATAGAAAAAATTATATATATAAAAAATAAGGAAAATATGAATTCCTAAACCCATGGAATTATCAAACAAGGAAATAGATAATAAGAATCATGTTAGTTTTACATCAGTAAAAAAAAAACTATTACATTTCCAAGAGTATTATTGTACCAGCATACACCAAATTCCTACTTCGTTATATACGTTCGTCTTCACGAAAGATTGAGCGCAATATTCCGTAACTTTCGTGAGCGTAGTCACGAATATTCGTTAACTGAACGAACGCAAAAGAAAAAAAACTGTTTCTTTTTTATTCGTTCAAGATTAAAACTCAGAAATGATTCGTGTAGATTTCACAGATAAAATAAAACTAAAGATTTCCTTCTGACTCGTGAAATTCGTGAGTTACAGAAACGAATATTTTCGTGCGGGCATTTCTAAATGGGGAAAAAATATACCCGTTTCGCGTATATTCGTTCGAGGACGGAACGAAAAGAAAAATTTCACTCCTTTTCGTTCGTAATAGGGGCTGTAAAGATACGAATTGCTCTGTGCCACGAACGGTCGTGGTTCGTACTGCAGTATTATGCCCTCTCTCTCTCTCTCTCTCTCTCTCTCTCTCTCTCTCTCTGCCATTTTTGTATTTTTTGCAACAATTCGTATATTTGGAATAATTCGTATATTTGGAACAATTTAGTATATTTGGAACAATTTGGTATATTTTCAGCAATTTAGTATATTTGGAATAATTCGTATATTTGGAACAATTTAGTATGTTTTCAGCAATTTAGCATATTTGGAATAATTCGTATATTTGAAACAATTAGTATATATGCCAAATTTCGAATATTTGCAACATTTACTTACATTTGCAAATCGTATATTTGCAACAATTTAGTATATTTAGAACAATTCGTATATTTGCAACAATTTAGTACATTTGCCAAATCTCATATGTTTGCAACAATTCGTATATTTGCAACGATTTAGTATATTTGCAGCAATTCGTATATTTGCAGCAATTCGCATATTTGCAACAATTCTTATAATTGCAACAATTTAGTATATTTGCAGCAATTCGTATATTTGCAACAATTCGTATATTTGCAACAATTTCGTATATTTGCAACAATTCGTATATTTGCAACATTTTAGTATATTTGCAACAAATTAGTATATTTGCAACAAATTAATATATTTGCAACAATTCGTATATTTGCAACATTTACGCATATTTGCGACAATTTGTGTATTTGCAGCAACCGGTAAATCTGAAACCTTTCCATGTTAGACAAATTATTGCATAACTGCAAAAGTTTTGTATCTTTGTAACAAAGTCGTATATTTACAACATTTACGCATATTTGCAACATGCACACGCATATTTCCAACACTTTCGTATATTTGCAACCTGCCACGACGCGAAATCTGGTCTCATCTTTTCCGTATCAGCCCAGAATTTCAGAGACAGTAAAAAAAAATCGTACAAAAAGTGACACCTTCATTAAAAATGGATCTGCAACTGTGATCATTCTGGGATGCAGGTTGCAGGTTGCAATATCTTTGCCAGGGGGTTTATGGAAGGAGGAAAGGGGGTTTTTTTGAACGGCGTGAGAAAATGGGTGTTATATTTTCCCAACCTTTTTTATTTTAATTTTCTTTTTACAGAGGCGTTTTCTTCTTATCATCTAGTTTTGTCATATTTTGGTCATATTTTTGACGCGATTTCTCACCTGGTTTTTTTATTTCTGGTCATATTTTTGGAACGTTTTCTCGTCATATACTTTATTATTATCTTATCAAACATTTTCTCTCTAATTTTCGCGTTTTCTTAAAATGTTTCTATCGAATTTCTGCGGTAATATTGAACCGTTTTCCTAATCTCATTTTGACGCATTTTCCCATAAGCTTCTCTTATCAACATTTTCTCTCTCATTCTCGCGTTTTCTTAAATTTGTTATATAGATTTTCTACCGTAATATTGGACCGTTTTCCAAATTCCATTTTCATCACAATTTTGACGCATTTTCTCATAACTTCTTTACTTATATCTTATCAACATTTTCTCTCTAATTTTCGCGTTTTCTTAGAAGGTTTATATAGAATTTCTACCAAAATACTGAACCGTTTTCCTAATAACATTTTTATTACAATTTTGACGCATTTTCTCATAACTTCTTTACTTATATCTCCTCAACATTTTCTTTCTCCTTCTCGCGTTTTCTTAGAATTTTTCATATCAATTTTCTACCGTAATACTGAACCGTTTTCTTAATTCTATCTGCAGTTACTTTAGAATAATATCTACAACTCGTTTTCTTGTCAAAATTACCCAATAAAAATATTACTACCTTTGAAACGTTTTCTCATGATATCAGTTAGTCCCCGAATGATTTAAATTATATCCCTCCCTTCCTGGAAAAACGCTACGGCAGAAGGCACATTCGATCACCCAATCGAACGATATAGAATTGCTTATGTAGTGAATAATATATATATATATAATAAATATATATATAAATATATATATATATATATAAATATATATATATATATATATATATATATATATATATATATATAATAAATATATATATAAATATATACATACATATATATAAATAAATATATATCTATATATATATACATATATATATATTATATATAACATATATATATATATACATATACATATATATATATATATATATATATATATATATATATATATATATATATATATATATATATATATATATATATATATATATATATATATAAATATATATATACATATACATACATATATATATATATATCTATAAATATATATATATATATATAAATATATATATATATATATATATATATATATATATATATATATATATATATATATATATATATATATATATATAAAAAAGTATACTGACTCAATTTTCCGACCAGTATAACTCACAAAATGATCTTATAATTAACCAAACTGTCACATAATTCACAAATTATAAAATTCACAAGATTATCGTGTATAATTCACACAATTATCACATAATTAAAAAAATTATCATACAAATTATCATATATAATTCCACGCCCACGAACGTCAATAGAATTAAAGTACATTCCGGTAAACGCCGATAATTTAAACTATTAACAAGGAAATATTCATATTAATATTCATATTTATATTCATATTCACTATACCAGTCAAGTGTGGACAGACGACAGCGCGCCAAAGCAACGCAAGATTAGGCGCTCGCTCAGTCAGCAAGGAAAAAATCTGGAGTGACGCCAGGGAATATTAGTCTACAAAAAAAGTTCGGTTCCTTTCGGAATATGAATTTCAAAAAATGGTAAAAATGAATTAATGGAATTTGAAGCTAAAATGATAATTTTTGAAATGCTTTATAATATAATTGGTTAAAAAAGGATATTTCTGCTTTCAAATAATTACGAAAATGATAATTTGATAATTAATAACTGATCAAATCATTAGAAAACGTATCAAATTCATCAATTTGATAAAAACAGCTATTTCTGTTTTCATATAATTATGAAAATAATAATTTGATAATTAATAACTGATCAAATAAAAAACTGATTAAGTACATCAGTTTGATAGAAATAGGTATGCTTGTTTTCATAAAATTATGAAAATGATAATTTGATAATTGATAACTGCTAAAATCATCAGGAAACTGATTTAATACATCAAGTGTAATTAACTAGTCTTTCCAGAGTACGGGTTAAATATATTGCAAATATATTTCTGAACATTATTATAGATAATGGGTATAATTATAAAAAAATGAATATTACCCCCTTTATAAAGATATATACAACTTCAGGGGAATATCTGAATATTCAGAGGAATATTTATCAAAACAGTATTAAGAAATTAATATATATCTAATATTCAAAAATATTCAGAAGAATATTTATTAAAACAATATTTGAAAAATTAACATACATCTAATATTCATGAATATTTAGAGGGACTATCTCGATATTCGGAAGGATATTTATCAAACAGTATTAAAAAAATTAATATACATCTAATATTCATGAATATTTAGAGGGGGCTATCTCGATATTCGGAAGAATATTTATAAAAAAATATTAAAAATATTGATATTCATCTAATATTCATAAATATTCAGCGTATTATTTAAATAAATATCTATACACAATCTTCTTGGAAAAAATTCTGCTATGTAGAAAGATATTTGTTGAAATAATATACAACAAATAAATAAACTCATTAATATCTATAAATATTTATAATATAAATAAACATTATAAATACTTATCCACAGGTGGACCCAAAACTATACTATAAGACCTCGTTGTTGTCAACATGAATATTCTTGTCAAGCTTCAGTGTCACTGGAATGTCATCGGATTTATCAAACCGGGATGAATGAATCTTTTTTATCATCTATGAAATTTATCATTTATGAAATATGATAAATGTGATAAATTATTGATAGATTATTCACTACGACCACTTTCCAATTCCAGATCAAATTCCTCCGTCGATTCCATTATAATTCCAGTTATTCTACTTCCAGTTATTTTCATCTATTATCTATGATTTTCTATTAATTCTATTCCCGTCGTTCTTGATGTTCGTTATGGGATAAAAAGGTTGAATTTGCATTCCACAGGTTTAAAAAAAAATAAAGATAAATTCAACAAAGTTTCACATTTTTATAGATTTATATTAATTATTTTTTTCAAAATAAGTTTTCGTTGCACAGAAAATTATGTCAGGGAGGTTTACACGTATATATAATTTATCGTACGGGCGAATAATCGAATGATTACACTCGGGAATCATT
>NC_089773.1:14089272-14096772 GCF_040412425.1 Macrobrachium rosenbergii
AGAGAGAGAGAGAGAGAGAGAGAGAGAGAGAGAGAGAGAGAGAGAGAGAGAGCAATGAAATTTACTCTCGATTGTGTAGCATATATTGACTAGTAATACGTGATATTATTTTATTTCCTACGTCACTGTAACCTGACCTCTGTTTTGAAATTTATGTACTGTGTTTATAAAGAAAAATCAACGACACTGTGGTTGTTTTTACAAAAAATAAAGACGCAAGGTTGTTTTAACAACCCAAAGACACAGTTTTATTTTTACAAAAAACAAAGACACTGGGTTTTTTACAAAGAAAAACAAAGACACTGGGTTGTTTCAACAAAGAAAAATAAGACACAGGGGTTTTTTACAAAGAAAAACAAAGACACTGGGTTGTTTCAACAAAGAAAAATAAGACACAGGTTTTTTTTACAAAGAAAACAAAGACACTGGGTTGTTTCAACAAAAAAAATAAGACACAGGGTTTTTTTACAAAGAAAAACAAAGACACTGGGTTGTTTCAACAAAGAAAAATAAGACACAGGGGTTTTTTACAAAGAAAAACAAAGACACTGGGTTGTTTCAACAAAGAAAAATAAGACACAGGGGTTTTTTACAAAGAAAAACAAAGACACTGGGTTGTTTCAACAAAGAAAAATAAGACACAGGGGTTTTTTACAAAGAAAAACAAAGACACTGGGTTGTTTCAACAAAAAAAAAATAAGACACAGGGTTTTTACAAAGAAAAACAAAGACACTGGGTTGTTTCTACAAAGAAAAATAAGACACAGGGGTTTTTTACAAAGAAAAACAAAGACACTGTTGTTTTTACAAAGAAAAACAAAGACACACGGTTGTTTTTACAAAGAAAAACAAAGGCATTTGGTTATTTCTACAAAAAAAAGACACAGGGTTATTTTTACAAAGAAAAACAAAGACAGGGTTTGTTTTTACAAAGAAAAACAAAGAAACTGTGTTGTTTTTACAAAGAAAAACAAAGACACACGGTTGTTTTTGCAAAGAAAAACAAAGACACAGCGATTCAAATCCCCGAATATTTCTGAGGGTCATTCCTGCTGTCTAGGAATCAAACCGAACCTTTCATCCAGCGAACGAAAATTCCCACAGGGCAATTATCAAACACCCAATCAGAAATCGGTTTATGGGGCAAAAATTGTCCACTCAGCACTACAGGGCCTTCAGTCTTTTTTTTTGGGGAGGAGGGTGAGGGGAGGATATGACACACTTTTCTGACCCGCAAAATTGATGTATGTTTGTGACCTCTGAACTCCTGGGATATTTTTGAGGCTGGATTCTCATTATAATGTGGGGGACTTTTGGCATTTAGTGTTGTCAATTCTGTCTGGGTTTAAAGGTGTGGGTTTGTCGTGCTTCTCTCTCTCTCTCTCTCTCTCTCTCTCTCTCTCTCTCTCTCTCTCTCTCTCTCTCTCTTCTAATTTCTTTGCAGTTAATTTTTGTTTGCAGATCAAATATGTCTATCTTGAATAATAATAATAATAATAATAATAATAATAATAATAATAATAATAATAATAATAATAATAATAATAATAATAATGTTAATATATATTTTTAAAACAATTATCTTTTATCACCAGATTGTCTGTCGAATAATAATGTCTAATAATAATAATAATAATAATAATAATAATAATAATAATAATAATAATAATAATAATAATAATAATAATAAGGTTAATTTATATTTTTCAAACAATTACCTTTATCACCAGATTGTCTGTCTCGAATAATAATAATAATAATAATAATAATAATAATAATAATAATAATAATAATAATAATAATAATAATAATAATAATAATTCGCCCCAGTTTGAGAAAATAATTTGAGGTTTATCTAAAATACAAAACAAAACCTGTAACTAACTGTAATCAAACGTTGTATTTTCCCTGTACCGCAAAAACATTTCAAAGGGGAAATACAGCTGATAATTGTCAATTATTGAGCGCGACGGTACAGTGGAAGCGTTTGCAGGTACACAGGTACAAAGGGGTGTTTCTTTGAGAGTTAGGATAATTGCTCATTAGGCCCCGTGATTGGGAGAGCTGGAATAGGTGAGGTGTTAGCCAGGTGTATGTGTGTGTGTATACATGTTTATATATATGTATACACATGTACATATATACATATATGTATCCTGGAATATTGACATTTCCCATCTTTATTTATTCCCAAATTCCAACCTTGAATTCCATGACGAAGAATTGGCTGTATATTTTTAAAGCTTCCAGCTTTCCAGAGTGTAACCTGGAATCTCTCTCTCTCTCTCTCTCTCTCTCTCTCTCTCTCTCTCTCTTTTCCACCTTTATAGGCATATGTGTATGTATATAACAAATTATATGTATATAAAGTTAAAGTTAAAACTGTTATAAAGGCTACATACTAAACCTTAACCCTTTTCTCATTGGTTTTATATTATCTATGAGAACAGCTTCCTAACCCGAGTGGTCCATCTGAGCGCTTATGAGAATTTTAATGGAATTTAAATTTTGATGTTTAGTGAAGAGAGAGAGAGAGAGAGAGAGAGAGAGAGAGAGAGAGAGAGAGAGAGAGAGAGAATTGCCAGTTGACTGGAGGTGGATTTATTTGAGAGAGAGAGAGAGAGAGAGAGAGAGAGAGAGAGAGAGAGAGAGAGAGAGAAATACTGAAATCTTTGGTTACATTATACAATTCTTAAACAAAATCTTCAACGCTAATTGCATTTCAATCCCAGAAGAGAGAGAGAGAGAGAGAGAGAGAGAGAGAGAGAGAGAGAGAGAGGTCCTACCCCTTGAATGAAAGGACGGTCCTATAGTTGTGTCCTCAATGAACAAAAAAATATCCTAGAATCCTTGTAACGATGTTTACCAGGGCACGATGAGTCTTGTTTATCCTTACCTCTCAGCTCATTATTCCCTGTAGCTTCCTCCTTTTGAGGCCTCGAGGACGTTTGAATGGAGAGAGAGAGAGAGAGAGAGAGAGAGAGAGAGAGAGAGAGAGAGAGAGAGAGAGAGAGAGATAGGTACTGAAGTCTTTGGTTACGTCATATAATTAATATACAAAATTTTCAACACTTAAAATTGTAATTCAGTTTCAGAAGAGAGAGAGAGAGAGAGAGAGAGAGAGAGAGAGAGAGAGAGAGAGAGAGAGAGAGAGAGAGAAGAACCAAAATAACAACAATCCATCGAATGACGAAGGAACAATCACGACCAAAAGTAACCATTAAACATCATTTACAATTTCATACTTGGTTGCAGGAGAGGTCTTGGACTGTGGGACGAACTGGGAGTAGGGAGTAGTAGGGAGTAGGGAGTGGCTAGGGAGTAAAATTACGTCACTCCCCCCCTACCCCTCTCTAGTTGCATGTCTAGGTATGCTTAGAAAAGATCTCCCTTCCTCACATACTTCTCATCCCAAGGTATTTTCTTATGTTGTGTGGAATACAGAACTTTGGCCACAGGCCAAGCGCTGGAACCTACGAGGTCATTTAACGTTGAAAGGGAATTTGTGAGTAGAATTTTTAAAAGGTGTAATGGAAGGAAAACCTCAAAGCAGTTCTAAGTAGTTTTAGAGGGGTTTTAAGTATTCGCGGATTTTAGCTATTCATGAGGAGGGTTACGCGTCCCCCGCGAATACGCGGGGGTTAATATATATTTTACTCCAGTAAAAATATCATAAAAAAGTTGACAGAACAAACATGAAACCTGCCCAATAGAACAGGATAGAACAGAACAGAATAAAAATAACAAAATGTATCAAAATTGAACAACAGAACAGAATAACTTAAAAATACCTTCACTAAATATAAAAATAAATTCTTTTAATTACGACAAGAATTAAGTATCGATTCCATCACCCAGCACAATAATAATAACAGGTTCGAGTAACCCCATCATTGTTATTAATAACACCGTGAATAACGGACGCCGAACGCCCCCCCTACCGCTCCCGCCCCCCCGAGGCTGTTATTGATAACACGGGTTGGAGGAGAATGATAGGGTCTAAGTTAGGGGAACTTCTGTATGGACTGAAATAGATTATGTCATGTTATTTTTATATGTTATGTTATTTTTATAATATGTTATGTTATGTTATGTTCTGTTATGTTATTGTTATATGTTATGTCATGATATTTATGTCATGTTATGTTATATGTTATGCCAGTCCTGTAATTGTTGGTTATACAGGGTATTTAATAATAATAATAATAATAATAATAATAATAATAATAATAATAATAATAAAAAATAATAATAATAATAATAATTATCACTATTATTATTTAAACTGCATTTATTAGCCAGTTTTTTTTATTTGCAGAGAGAGAGAGAGAGAGAGAGAGAGAGAGAGAGAGAGAGAGGAGAGAATGAAATTAATCATTAAGCATGCTGAACAGAGAGAGAGAGAGAGAGAGAGAGAGAGAGAGAGAAAGAGGCATAACACAATTAGGAGGCGTCTGTGTGTACTTAACCCAGCCAGATCCCCTCAGTAAACTCTCTTAAATGGGACACGGGTCGAAATCCGATTAATCAAACTGTAATGATTTGATCTGGGATTAAGGACCTCAGGACTCGAGCTGTTGGGGTGGGGGGTGGAGGTAGGCCTGGGGGGATTGAGGGGAGATCCTACGGAAGGAGTGAAAAGGGGTTAGAAAGGATCTGTAGAGGATTGAAGGACCTGTGACTATTGTAAGTAGGATTTCCTAAATGGCTGATTTTGAATGTCTTGAAAGATTTTTTATTTTTTTTTTTTTCGTGAGTTTTTTTTTATTTATTTTTCATGTGATTTATAATCTCAGACTTATTCCTAAGACTTTCCCTGAGTCTTGTTTTCAAAGCCCTTTATCCATCAGGTCTAAGACTTATACTGATTGTCCTTCCTCTGCTCTAAGCCTTTTTTTTTTTTTGGAAAGGGCCTTTTGCCCATTAGGCCTAAGGCTTATCCTAAGTCTTATTTTCCCTATTAAACCTTAAGCCTTCTTCCTAATCTACATGTTTCTGTTTCACCAAAAAGGCTTGTTTTCAAAACACCTCTATCCACTAGGTTTGAGACTTCCAAAATCCATAAGACTTAACCTAAGGCTTATTTTAACACCGTCACATGAGCCTATAAGACTTACCCCAAGCCTTTATTATGATCCGAATCCATCAAATTTAATGTAAGTCTTATTTTAACCCCACCATATGAGCCTAAGAGACTCACCCTCACCCTAATCTCCCTCCCACCTCACCCACACTACAATAGACTCACCTAGAGCTCCATTTTCCAATCCATGTCACCCCACTCCATCTTCCAAGTCACTCCCAACTCCATTTTCCAATCTCTGCCACCCCTAGCTTACTCCCTCCACCATTCCGTACTTCCCACTGCCAACCAACGGCGGTGTCACCATGACAACTTCTGAGCTTCACTCCTAGTTGGCTTCACCAGGGAACCAAGTGTTGGTTATTGCCAGTTCCCGGAATCTGCCGGTTGGGTGGCACTGAGGAAATTAATGTTTTGGGAGCTATGCAATAATGGTATTGTAGAGACGTTCTGTTACTTTTGAGACAGTGGCTCGAAAACAAGACGGTTGGGACTACTATCCGTCTTGTTCTGAAGTACATATAGTCTTGATTCTCTCGTTATTTGTGATATATATATTTTTTGTGCAGGCTCATAACTTCGAGGAATCGTGAGGTAATTGTTTTCTGTTGTTGTTACTGATATTTTTCGTCTGATAAATATTTGATGAGTTGAAAATAGGGTTTTCCAAAGCTCGTCGCTTCGAGGAATCGTGAGGTATCTACTTCGAGGTGGGAATTTGTCAGGTAATACAAATTTGATGGGATGAAATGGCGGTAAGGTTGATTTAGCAATAGACAGAGACTGATTCTTGGAAGAGACTGATATTATATAACGTTATTGTACCAATAAAATAATATCATATAGAAGTTGGACTTTTTAGTTTCCAGGAGAGAGATGAACGTAGGAAAGGAAGTTTTTGCCCAACCTTGTTGGAGGTTTGGTGTGTTTAAAAGCTCTTTGTGTGTGTGTGTGTGTACGTGTATTTATGTGTGTGTGGGTGTACTATCGTCAACTATCGCTCACACAAAGGGCTGACACCACTCTTGATAAAATAAATTCGATTTTTATATCAAATGTGACAAAAAATGGAATATTTCTACTGGTTGGAAGCTTGGCGTCTCTATAAACTCTTTCCGTGCGCGCGCGCCTGTGTGTGTATGTGTAGGTGTGTATGGGTGTGAAGGTAGACTTGTATGTGTGTGCGTGTGGGTGTACTATCATCAATTAACACCCACACAAAGGAATGACACCCCTCTCTATAGAAATAACTCGACACGGTACCGTCGACTCTGAAAAATATCTTTCGGGTCCTATGTGAAGCATTCTGCCACCTTTGTCAAGCCGCGTTCTGGGAAGCGATGAAACAGATGAAACTCTGTTTAGTTTCGGGGAAAAAAAGCCCCAAAGAACAAGAAACCTTGCTGCGCCCAGTCAAAGGGGACGGGATATGAGCAGGACGAAACAAAACAGTGAACTCACGCAGACGAGTGAGCGATTGTTTCTGTGGCGTCACTTCTCAGAAGCGAGAGGAAGACACAATGGTGTGTAGTACACTGTGTTAGGCTACAAAGGATGGCTTAGCAATCAATATATATATATAATATATATATATATATATATATATATATATATATATATATATATATATATATATATATACATATAGATTTAACACAGAATTTGTAGGAGGAAATCAGTAATCAAGTGTCAAATGGCATTTGGAACTAGTCATAAAATTAAATGATATATTAAGAATTGTGAATGTATATATTAGTTATTAATAGTTTGGTTTGTCGAGCCAAGTCTCCTTTATGGAAGTAAGGTGTGGATGCTGGAATAATTTGAAAAAAGATTTTTTTTTCAAATATATGTCCTAAAAATAAATGATATACTAAAAAATGTGAATACATTAGTTATTAATAGGTTGGTTTGTTGAGCCAAGTCTCCTTCATGGAAGTAAGGTGTGGATGCTGGAATAATGTAAATAAATATTGAATCTGTTCAAATGAGTTTTTTTTCAAATATATGTCATAAAATAACTGATAAATGTAGAAATGTGAATATATACATAGAAGTTATTAACAGGTTAGCACAGGTATATGGATCAGTATTTAAAAACGGCATGGTCATATTGGAAGAATGGGAGACAACAGACTAAAATATTATGAAAAAGAAGGAAGAATTCAGAAGTATTACGAAGAAAGAGGAAAGGAAGACGTGGAAAGAGAGGAATACACAGAAGGAGAATTGGCAAGAGAGAATATTGCAAAGAGGCGAATGACGCAGCTTATGTAAGGGTCCTGACTGGCTAATAATGGGCTATATTTATAAATATATAAAACGAATTTACTGTGGAATCATTCGTTATTTCGTGACGGTGAAATTCGTGAAAAAACAATCATGGTACGAACCGTTTCGTGTCTTCCGAAATTCGT
>NC_089773.1:14101772-14121772 GCF_040412425.1 Macrobrachium rosenbergii
CACCAAAAACACAAAAACAAAAACAAAACCAGCCCACTTCTAAACACTTGCTCAAAAATAAAAAAAAACTAAAAACAAAATAAAAATCCGTGAACCACAATTACGCATTCACAGTTATTCCCTTTTTCGCGGGTACCTCTCCTAGGAACCCCATAAAGGGGCCGTGTGGTCCACAGCCGAATTATTTCGGGAGCCCGTTTTTAGACGTGCAAAGAGGCCCCAGGTTTTGCTTGCAAATTGCGTCCGAATGCGGAGAACAGTGCCGACCATTAGAATCATTCTCTCTCTCTCTCTCTCTCTCTCTCTCTCTCCTGGGAAATGTTTCAGTGCCAAAAAAATGATGCACACATGCTTACCGAACCAATGGTGTCATTGGGAAAATAAAAACATGTACTCGGGGTATGTTTTGGTTTCAATGGAGTGTGTCTTTTTTTTATTTTTTTGTGGGGGAGGTGGGAGAAGTGTTCATTCGTTTTGCTTCAATATTTTTGCAGCGGAAGTGAAAACTTTTTTGCGGATTTATTTCGGCTAACATTTCAAAACAATTTTATGTTGGTAGCAACTGGAAAATTTGAATTAAGTTCCTAAGAAATATATTAAGCTGTATTAATGTTATTTGTAGTCATTTTATACCATCAACACTTTCCAAAGTCATGCATAGATTACGTAAAACCCTAAAACTCCAAAAATTTCCAACAGCCTAATATCAGTACTTCTGGCAACTGGAAAAAGCTATAATTGGTTGTACAGTAATGAAAAACTACCACCATCAATTCCAAGTTCTCATCTCATTCCATCAACACTTACCAAAGCAATTAGGGAATATTAAAAAACTTAAGTACTGTAACGTTCGATAGAAGTACGAAAACCGTAAAAAATAACGGTACTTCAGCAGTTCTGTACCGTCCTTGAATAGTTACCCTGTTCAGTGTTCATTACCCACAAAATTTCAGGCTGGCACAAAGGCTATCCTTCAATCGTCTAGTCTCAAGAAGCCTTATAAACATTGAGGTGAGTTTAACCATTCAACACTTCTATACCAGAACTGGATTGGATATCGAATTTAGGCCAAAGGCCAAGCATTGGGACCTATGAGGTCATTCAGCGCTGAAACGTTGACAGTAAAAGGTTTGAAAGGTGTAACAGGAGGAAAATCTCAAAGTTGCACTATGAATCAATTGTTAGGAGAGGCTGGAAAATAAGATGGAAGAAAGAATATGAAAGGAGGTACAGTAAAAGGAACGAAAGGGGTTGCAGCTAGGGGCCTAAGTAATTCCTACAGTGCACCGCATGAGGTTCACTGACGGCACTACCTTGCTATACAAGGAAATCTTCAGCATTCACAAATAATCAGACTCATTACAGGCTGTTTTAGGAGCAAGAGCCCGTGCTATTGTTGTTCAGGCTTAACACGCCAGCTAACATACTCAAAATCATAGCAGGTTGTTTCTGTAATAAGTCAGACCACAAATCAACAACTATAGGTCTCCCAATTTCAGAAATATTGTCCTTTAACTCAAAATGTAATTAAGTTTTGTTTTCGTACAAATAGTTTGACAAACCTAATGCAGCTTCTCACTTTTAGACCAATATAAGATTTACTATGAAGAGAAAAATTCTTGAAAACTTAGAAAGCTCTAATTGAAATTCATGTTTTATATTTTAGTCTCAAACAGTTTTTGTCTTAATACATCACTAATTATGAAGATCATCAAATAGGTTGTTTACACAAACCAACAATTCACTCAGTAATTAAGCAATCTTGATTTACCAAAATAGGGAAACAAAACCTGATGAATTTCATTGCTTTTATTATTTTTTTTTATCTTCATTCATAACATCTTGACAAAGTACATGAGTATTTAAGAGTTTCTCAAGCACAGACAAAATATGCAGTTTTAAATTTTTGAATTTTTTTCTATAATAGTTTCACATTTTTGTAATTTTTTTTATGTTTTTAAATTATGTTTTGAAGCATTGAATTGGTACCATATAGGACCTTGCAAAATAGATTTAAGGAATATATACATAAACTAAAGGTACCTAACAAACACACAGTTTAACTTCAAAATCTAAAATAGATTAATATTTCTAGTTTATACTACAAAATCAAAAATAGTTTATAGTACTTAGATTTAGATTGTTTTTAATATTTCTAGTTAAACTTCAAAATCGAAAATAGCTTATAGTACTTATCAAAATTCTATATATTTTTTTAATATTTCCTTTTATTTTGTGTATACATACTGCAAACACAGTACCTTATGACAACTAACCAATAATTTTTTTGGAAATTAACAAGTAATAACAGCAATGGCTTGAAAAATCTACATAAATTGATCAAGTTATTTAACTAACTTCTTGCAATGTTGCAGAAAAACCCAGTAATATCGCCTCCTAAAAACTCCAATTGCAAAAAAATTCATTACAATGCAGACAATGGTTCATTGATGTTGCTAAAAAATTTAACATTTTTATCTATGGCCAGTAGATATTTTAACAGTTTAGTTTTAAGTTTGATTTAAAAAGGTTAAAAAGCAAATTGATAACATTCTGGGTTTAACAAGATTTAACAAGGACCGTAAATTTAACAAATGTGTAGAGGAATCCTTCTTGGCCTAGAAATTTAAAAATGCAAACGAATTTTAGGTCTGTAAAAACGTAACAAAATTAAAAAAGAATCCTGGAAATGTAAATTTAACGTAGCACAAAAGAATCCGGGACCATGAATTTAACAAAATACAAATGAATTTTGGGTCTGTAAATTTAACAATACAAAAGAATCCTGGGAATGTAAATTTAACACAAGAGAATCCGGGCCATGAATTTAACAAGAGTACTTAAGAAAACTGGGTTTGTTTGCAATCAAACACTCGTAGATCATGTCATGACAGACAAAAAAACTTAATCTTATCATGAATATCCTAGCACAAAACTTGCCAACTCCTTAAACAACTAAAATATTTAGGGGGAACAGAATCTAGATATGGTTACAGGGCAGGAAAAAGTATCTGCCAACTAGTACAGAAAAAATTATACAGTAGTTACAGTAAACCTACAGGACCAGCTCACTAACAACACAGTGGACAGACCAACTGACATTGAAAATGTCTTAAATTGTCTAAGATTTTGAGACATACCTAATAATTATTCATCTTCCATTAGGGACTTCACCATACAATTACCTGCCACTTCCCATTCATTATACATTTGCAAGTCTCCCAAATGAATAGATTCTGTATATCCAGGAACACTCAAATTCCCCTCTGCAGTTTCCCAGTCCAGACAGGTCTCTTTCCTCCACGATTCAAAGGCACTCGTGTCCTCATGAATCGATTCTAGGGCCTTCTTGTAACTGCTCTGAGATTTGACACTAACAGAACAATCAGGTTCAGTCTCACAGCCTAAATCCTCTATAGGCCTATCTGTGCAGAGCTCTTCAGAAGCTTGCGCCTTCCCAGTGCGCCAAGCCTCGTGTTGCAGCCTGTAAAAGAATTGATTGACGTCACAGAATATCATAGGGTCTTTGATTTTACCTTCGAGAATTCTCGAATCTCTACTTGCAGGCTGGTATATCGTTCTGATGCCCTCGACGAGTTCCGTAGACGCAGGCAGGGTCAAACCAAGAGGTCTAGACACGGGGTTCCCGCAATACCTCTGTTCGTTCCCGCCAACAACAAAGGACTCCACATCCTTGATGTCCTTCATGAGAGATTGAGATCTCGAGGACTTTGTGTTGTTCTTGATAGGCTCATTGTGGTTAATATCCCCCCAAGGGGCAGGATTCACTAGGGTATCTTCCAGGTGACGATCCATGCCAAGGTGGTCAGAATCCAAAGGGGTATTACCTTCGAGAGGATTTCCAAGTGCTACACCTGGATCGGTGCTTCCATCATCATTGCTGGAATGACTTTTGCTAGACCGACAATCGCACCTGGAAGATTTCAGGGAACACTGTTCCCCATGGAAGCAAGAATAACTACCGCACAGATTAACACATTTATAACAAATACCAGCTTCCAAGGCAGCTTTCCACTTCCAGGAATCGTCTGGAACCAGATTCGGGCGTGGGCACCAGATGCAGCGAGTATTGTTGTTCCTGCTAGCTATAGGCCTAAGCTGGTGCATTCCTTCTCTGACGAGTGGTGCATTAGACTTACAAATCTCCTTTAGGTCTGTAAGTAGGCGTTTATCTTTATCTTTATCTTCCCTTAACATTGTTCCTTTCGGTGGAGTACCAGAAACCTTCCTAGTTACTGTTCCTTGCAGGAGCTTATCAATAACTCTCAATTTCACGTCATTCCTATCCGGCTGTTTATCAGGAATGTTCATTTTCAAAGCCTCTTCGAAGCACAGATCTTCAACATTCAAGTACTTGTTCAGCTGGGACTTGAAATTGGGGGCATTTTCAACAGGTATCTTATGATTAGGATGAGACAGCTGCTTAGTATATAGTTTCTTAGGCACCTGGGATATAGTATCTTCGCCCCAAACAAGATTCCGTTTGGTAATCACCGCTGTCTCGCACGAATACCTCTCCGTAATGGCCTCGACAGTACCAAAAGTACCTTTTGAATGAATGATGGATCTCATTGACAGTACATTCAACTCTGAATCGACAGTTTGGGTCCCTGAATCGACGGTTTTCTTACGCTTCACCTGAACGAAGGAGGAACAGCTCTTCGAACCATTCTGTGACTTGTTAGGCTCAACTGTTTCAGCCTGCACCAATCGAAGGGTCGTTCTCAGCTCGATTTCCAAGTTCCTGCGGTTTTCCTGGGCCGTGTTGATCAGCTGGGCGATTCTAGACAACGCAGGAGACGTCCCAATCTCTGGACTAACCATAGGGCCATCACTGACATGCAGAGGAGGGTGTGGAATCTCATACCGGTTGAGCAGCGAGACCAGACGGGGCATAAACGCACTTGGAAAGGTAAACGTTAGGCCGTAGACCACCTTCAGGACGAAAAGGGCCTCTATGGGCTTTATACCCAGGTTCAGTACCCCAGGGCATAGCTCTAACAGTACCTTGAACTTTGGGGAGGCTTCCTTTAGCGGTTTGCTGTGGCAGTACGTGGAATCTCCTGTGCAGACGATCGTGACATCGGCGTTTGTCTGGGGGGAGCGGTTTTCCCACAGGGCTCTAAGGGCCCTGTCGCCTTTGCCGAAGGCTGTAGCCATAGCCATCTTGGGAGGGATTGGGTTTAGGCTTTTTGGAAATGCTTGGGAAGGGTACCGAGGTTACGTGGAAGTTAGTATTTATCGGAAAAGTCAATTGGATTATGTAGAAAAGTAGTTTCTTGGCCTCAGACGGAAATAGTTCACTTTGGAAGTTCAGATCTCACTAAACTCAAAAACTTCAGCTAATTTGGGTTTCAGGAACTTCAGACTTTCACTTCACTTAAGTCGAGGTATATAGCTGCTAAAAAACTTCAGATATCTCCTTGTGAAAACTTCAAAACATCCCTCCACTTCAAACTTCGTCGTCGAACGCAAAATTCAAACACGACAGCAGCTCATTAAAACAGTTTTTTTTCATAAACAAACTCAATCAGCTGCGTTATACAAACGCAAAAAAAAACAGGTACGACCAGTTTCCCAGACCTTGAAAACCTGTACCAGGTCCAGGAAGTCACGGGCCCCAACTGGTCCCTTTTGGACCGGCGAGACCCACAGGTAAATTTGGGCGTTTGGCAGAGACAAAAACAAACACCTCCTTCAGGAATCGTCTGGGAATGATTCCAGCCGCTTGTTTCCGAAGAGGTTACGAGGTGGTTGAGATATTACCAGGCTGTTTGGGAGCAGTTACTGAAATGTGAACATTATTGATGTGAATTCTGTACATTAAAATGTGTTTCCGGGGAACAATAATGTGGAATTGAGGGCGAGTTGTCATCATCAGAGATATGACGCCGTGATAAATCATTTTTTTGTCAACATTATGCAACTTGCAAATGTAATTTATCAGGGGCGTGTCAGATTCTGAAAAACGTAATTCGGCTCTCTCTCTCTCTCTCTCTCTCTCTCTCTCTCTCTCTCTCTCTCTCCAGTATACAGTTTTGTAGAACTGAGGAACATTAATCTGCAATGATTCTCTCTCTCTCTCTCTCTCTCTCTCTCTCTCTCTATTTATCTATCTATCTTCGTATTATGATCAAAACAAACAAAAGGTAATACTCTCTCTCTCTCTCTCTCTCTCTCTCTCTCTCTCTCTCTCTCTCTCTCTCTCTCTCTCTCTCTCTTATGGACGTAGAAAAAGCTTTCAAAAATATTTTAGTACATCCAAAAAAATGATTTCAGTGAATATTTTTTTTTCTAGATCGATAACTACAATTATCGGTGGCCTTGCTTAGACGCTGTACAGAAAACTCGATTGCAATTTTTACTTGTTTCAAATCGTTCGACCTTAGAATAGTCCATCTTCAAAGCCATCTCCTCTGACAAACAAAGCCCTCCTTTGCGGAAACGGGAAAATGTAGTTTCTCCAAGACACAAAAATTTAAGAATTTTGACCTAGAACAACAGAAATGAACCACCTAATTTGTCACGCCTATTAAGCTTTGCAATTGAATACGTTGTCATCCACTTCTAACAACTCCTGAAAAGATCTCTGTATCCCAGACTGCACTTTTGAAATTTTGATGAGCCAAGGGCTGACATTTCAAATTGGCCCGGGTAACCAGATTGAGTTTGGGCGAAACTGATTTTGAAATGTCAGTGTTAAATGGTAGATACCTGGAGAGAGCTGGTAGGTAATGAGATGTATTGAGAGGTGTGTATGTATATGTATGTATATATATATATATATATATATATATATATATATATATATATATATATATATATATATATATATATATATATATATATATATTCTTCCTTTCTTCAATAGATGTTATTTACACTGTTAATTTAATTTTTCATAATCATTCTATCACTGTAAATCAATAATACTTCTTCGACAGAAATACAAAAATGAATTACATTACTTTTGCACAAATACAAATATGAATTACACTACTTTTGCACAAATACAAATATGAATGACATTACTTTTGCACAAATGCAAATATGAATTACATTACTTTTGCGCAAATGCAAGTATGAATTACATTACTTTTGCGTTATAAACTTCTGGTGAAATAAAACCCGAATGATCTGAGGGATTAAATCAATTTACCTGTGAAAAACTCACAGGTAAATTGGGCATTCAACCTTCGACCCTTACCTGAGCGGGCATTCGTGAAATATATTGATTGCAAAATTTTTTTTCCATATCGTTTGTACGCAGACTTTCTATAAAAGAAAGGGAACTTTTCACTACCGGGCTTTCAGCTGAATTCGCGAAACTGTGTTTTAGACTTTCTCTCTCTCTCTCTCTCTCTCTCTCTCTCTCTCTCTCTCTCTCTCTCTCTCTTTTTTTCTTCCTGTGCGCAGGGTCATACAGTAAAAGACTTCAGAACTGTTCCTGTATTCGATAATAGTTTTCTCTCTCTCTCTCTCTCTCTCTCTCTCTCTCTCTCTCTCTCTCTCTCTCTCTCTCTCTCTCTCTCTCTCAACAGAAGCGTCTTAGAGTAAATAATTGCATGGAAAATATTCCTGTATTCAAAAACAGTTCTCTATCTGTCTCTCAATCTGTTTGGCTCTCTCTCTCTCTCTCTCTCTCTCTCTCTCTCTCTCTCTCAAAACCGCACCATCATAGAGCAAAAGATTGCAAGAAAAATATTCCTGCATTCAATACCATTTTACGTTCTCATGCGCCCAAAACCGTCATACTCAGAAAGTAATTCTTCTCTCTCTCTCTCTCTCTCTCTCTCTCTCTCTCTCTCTCTCTCTCTCTCAGTGTCGCAATGGCGACCCAGATATATTCCGCGTGAGGATAAATATTCTACTAATTGTTAATGAAAGACATGACAACATGTTTCTGGCGGAAATGATGACTTTTCTCAACGGGGCTGGAATAACAAGACAGACAGAGAGAGAGAGAGAGAGAGAGAGAGAGAGAGAGAGAGAGAGAGATTTAGAATTTTAAGGTTTTGAGAGAGAGAGAGATAGAGAGAGAGAGACAGACAGACAGATTTGGAATTTTAATGTTTTGAGAGAGAGAGAGAGAGAGAGAGAGAGAGAGAGAGAGAGAGAGAGAGAGAGAGAGAGAGGGAGAGAGATTTATAGAAGATTTATAGAAACACACATACTGCTTAAATCACTTTTGAGAGAGAGAGAGAGAGAGAGAGAGAGAGAGAGAGAGAGAGAGAGAGAGAGAGAGAGAGAGAGAGAGAGTTTCTTTGAATCCGAGAACGTATCATACAAAAGAGAGAGAGAGAGAGAGAGAGAGAGAGAGAGAGAGAGAGAGAGAGAGAGAGAGCGGAAAAACTCTCCTCTTTCACACCAAGTGGGAATAAGAACTCGCGATGTTTCCATCGACGAGAACCCTTTGTATACAATGCAGCGGTACGTGTCGCTGAAATTTACGTGAAGCCTTGCCGAGGACTTCTTCCGAAGCTGAGAAAGAGATAACAAAGAATAGAATGTGCGAGGAATGAGCAAGAATAAGTGAAAGGAATCTGAGGGAAATATTATTAGGGAAACATTCACGAATATCCAACTCGAAATTCGCCCCCTAAAATTCAGCGAAGCCCGCAGCCCAGCCTCCCTAACTAAAAGCCCTGAGAGAGAGAGAGAGAGAGAGAGAGAGAGAGAGAGAGAGAGAGAGAGAGAGAGAGAGAGAGAGAGCGTTATACGTTATGTTATTCCATGCTCAGTTGACGGAGTGTGTTAAGCCGTCAGTCGCTCGCTTATACCTCGTTATTGATTCTAAGGGAGGGGGCGTCTCTCCCAACGGCCCCCCGTCCCCAGTACCTGCTACCTGGGACCTCCTGCTACCTGCTGGGGTGAGGCACTACCTACCTCCTCCCTCAACCTCCTCCTCCTCCTCCTCCTCCTCCTCTCTACTCCACCCAGCAGTGTTTCTACCTCACCAAGAGTGCCTGCAGAGCCGTGTGTGTGTATGCTAAGGTCACAGACTGTGTTCCACTCCTCTCAATTTTACCTCACCCTTTCTCCTCCTCCCTCCTCCTCAACCCCGGAAAAAGAAGGGCCTCTTTTATGTGTCTTGCTTGCTTGCTTGCATTCAGGCAGAGCCCCAAGAAGAAGGAGAAGGAGAAGGAGAAGGAGAAGAGTCTTTTTGCATTCTCAGGAGTGATTAATGATCCTCTACTGCTGCTGCTTCTTCTTCTTCTTCTTCTTCTTCTTCTTCTTCTTCTTCTTCTTCTTCTTCTTCTCCAGCTGGAGTTGTGTGTCTCAAAAAATGTTCCTTCCGAGGGAGAAGAGGTCCTCTTCTTCCTCTTTTGGTTCAATTTCTGCATTGGTTTTTTGTGGTTTATTCACGTTTTTAACTTGTCTGAGCCTTGCTGAATTTTGGTTCGTAATTCCAGTACCTAAACATTTCTTGAGATTCGGAGGCCGACGGGAGGAGCAAGCTAGCGCCCCTAACTGGCCCAGGCTGGCAGAACGTTCCCCCCAACTCCCCAGTACAAAATATATGCCGATTCATTCATGAAAAGCTATAAGTTTCCGGGATCATAGACGCAAGGGGAAAATTCACGAGGCTTCAAGAAAGACGATATGTATTAGATATTTAAAGAGAACTTGTCTTTATTCTAACTATTTCTATAATCTATCTATCTATCTATCTATCTATCTATCTATCTATCTATCTATCTATCTACACGAATATAAAAGTCATCAAACAATTATTTAAATGATAAAAAAATAACAATGAAATAATCAAAACTAAAAACAATTATCACTCAACCACTCTTGACAGAATTCATCTCCATACGAATTGCTATAAAAAAAAACCATATTTTTATTTAATGGCCCAGCCAATAAATATGAAAAACAAGATTTTAATAGATTTTTTTTTCAAAATATCAATGTTGGGAAAAATTGCTGGGCTAAGCGCCGAGCCGACGCGAAATATGCAAATTCGCTTTTTGCCAAACGGTTCCTCTGTCCCGAATGCGTGAAATTATTGGGGTGTGGAATACTATTAATAATTTTTATTCTCCCCCTACGTAATGAGTAGCCGAATATACAGTTATGGATTTGAATGTTTGATATTTTTGACAGTTTGTGATTGAGAGAAGGATATATATATATATATATATATATATATATATATATATATATATATATATATATATATATACATATTATATATATATATATATATATATATATATATATATATATATATATATATATATATATATATATATATATATATATATATATATATATATATATATATATATATATATATATATATATATATATATATATATATATATATATATATATATATATATATATATATACATGACATATACTGTATATATGTGTGTGTATGTCCGTATGATAGAAAATGTTATTCAAACCCAAGAGATATTTTACAAAGAATCAAATCAATAAAATCTGACTGATGTTTTTGAAATTGAAAGTACACATTTTGGTGTACTATCTCACATTTCTTAAATACACTTTGTATACTTAGTATACTCTTGTATATTCAAGATTTCTTGAATACACACATTATCTTTCCTCTACTTTAGCACGTCCAGCTAAAGAAAAAATTCCCAAAATTCCCACAAATCATAATTTCAAACTTCAGAAGAACCCACCATCCAGAGAGACAATGTATATATATATATTATAAAAATCCCCACAAAAAATGCGCGTAAATCCTAATTCCAAACCCCGTCTCCCATAAATCTTTTCCCCCAAATACAAAAAAGTAGAATCCTAACTCCCTTAGCAGCTCAGCTGGAAAAGTAGAACAGAGAAATAGATGAATATACAGTGTCACGTTCCAGAAAGGAAAAAAGTTTAGGCTTGGATCCTTAGGCCTAATTTTGAGGGTAGGCCTAAAGATTTTCCTGAAGGATTTTTCACCGTCAGGTAGTGGAGGGACTCGTAGAATTTATTGGGTTAGCAGAGGAATTTTGTCATTAGAGTTTGTGGTATTTTTTTATATACCACAGTGATAAATTCTAGCATTTATTTCCCCTTGAAGCTTGTGGGTTTAATTTTCAAGTAGTGGTTCTGTTTAAGTTAAAGTTTTCAGTGAAAAATGCCCTTAAATTTGACAGGATAAACAATGACCTTCTATAAGAATGTGTTAAGAATAATATATAAGAATTTGGTCGAAAAATAGGCTGTTTAAATAAACTTGGGTAGGGTGAACTGGAGTGAATAAGAGTGAATGAGTGAGTAAAAGTGAATAAGAGTGAATAAGTGAATGAGAGTGAATGAGTGAATGAGAATAAGAGTGAATGAGTGAATAAGAGTGAATAAGAGTGAATAAGTGAATAAGAGTGAATGGGTGAATAAGAGTGAATGAGTGAATAAGAGTGAATAAGTGGATAAAAGTGAATATGAGTGAATAAGAGTGAATGAGAGTGAATGAGTGAATGAGAATAAGAGTGAATGAGTGAATAAGAGTGAATAAGAGAATAAGAGTGAATGGGTGAATTAGAGTGAATAAGAGTGAATAAGAGTGAATGAGTGAATAAGAGTGAATGAGTGAATAAGAGTGAATAAGTGAATAAGAGTGAATGAGTGAATAAGAGTGAATGAGAGTGAATAAGAGTGAAAGAGTGAATAAGCGTGAATAAGAGTGGATGAGTGAATAAGAACAAATGAGTCAATAAAATTGAATAAGAACAAATGAGTGAATAAAAGTGAATAAGAGTGAATGAGTGAATAAGAGTGAATGAGTGATTATGAGTGAATAAGAGTGAGTAAGAACAAATGAGTGAATAAAAGTGAATAAGACTGAATGAGTGGATAAAAGTGAATATGAGTGAATGAGTGAATGAGTGAATAAGAGTGAATAAGCGTGAATAACATGCCTCGTTTTCCTGAACAAATTCCCTGAGTGACACAAAAAACGCTGAACTGATAAATAAATCATTGTAGCGAGATATAGTCGGGCCTCGTTCATGACAACACGTATGACCTGGATTCGTAAATCCCAGAGGATTTATTCTTAAAAATATAACTGAGGGAGATTTATTCAGGAATATACTCATATAAATCGCTGGCTAAGAGATTTATCCTTACATTCTTAGAGTCGAAATCTTTGCCATAGATAGATAGATAGATAAATAGATAAATAAATAGATAAATAGAAAACTAGGCAATTGAACATCATAATTGCATAGATAGATAGATAGATATATAGATAGATAGATATAGATAAACAATTGCACACAAAAACCTCAATGAATAAGCAATATTATATAACCAGATTACAAATTCCTTGAATAAAAATGTTTGAGATGAACATTTGAGGTAATTATTATTATGATTATTATTATTATTATTATTATTATTATTATTATTATTATTATTATTATTATTATTATTATTATCATTATTATTATTGAATGACAATAGATTTTAATGTTGACAAATAGAGGTTAGAAAAATAATCTAATTTCCTTCGAAGGAAAAAATATAGAATTTGTTTATATATATATATATATATATATATATATATATATATATATATATATATATATATATATATATATATATATATTTCTAATAACTTATCAATTCCAATCAAAAATGTCCATCACTATTCCAGACTCCTTAAACTATTTACAAAGGTTTCCCTGGTCCAATGCCCACTTTAGTCACAGAAAAGGTTTGCCCCTCTCCGGGTATAAATTCTCAGCGGGCAATTGCTGAGGAAGAAGAAGAAGAAGAAGAGAAGAAGAAGAGGAAGAAGAGGAAGAAGAAGAAGCATTTTAAACTATTTATTAAAGCTGGTGCCTAGTATTTCTCCGAGTAAATTGCTTTCGGCACTTTTCCGTTGCAAACCGGTCTCTTGCAAGGGGATTAATTAGCGTGCCTGGTGCGCTGATGTTATGTAATACGTATTAGCGTTATGCTCTCTCTCTCTCTCTCTCTCTCTCTCTCTCTCTCTCTCTCTCTCCCTACGTGTTTCATCTGGTTTATGTTCCGAGGAAATATTTCTCATGACTGTCGCCTACATAATTAAGATGTAAATGAATGTAGGAAGAGAGAGAGAGAGAGAGAGAGAGAGAGAGAGAGAGAGAGAGAGAGAGAGAGAGAGAGAGAGTAGGAATAGCGCAAGAAATGTACAATATTATATATACGGGCGTGAGTGGGGTTTGCACTCAGAAATTTAAATTAAAAAAAAAAACAATTTGCAAACTTCTATAAACGTAAGTGGATAGATTCCCCCTCTCTCTCTCTCTCTCTCTCTCTCTCTCTCTCTCTCTCTCTCTCTCTCTAACTACTCACGCATATACACAACACAACAAAACCTACCTGACAAGTTAAATAACCCAGCCATTAATAACAAAGTTTTTTTTTCAGAGCATATGGCAAAGTCCCTCACATACGCCATTTGTTCCCGTCACACCTTTTAAATTCACTCCCTGTAAGTATCCCCGTAGACTCCTGTAGACTCCTGTAGACTCCCGTAGACTCCTGTAGACAGCACAATGACGGGGAATTGTCTGGCTAACTTTGCTGTAGACAGTCATTGGCTCCAAAGAATGTTTTAGAATGTTTTTCAAAAGATTTTTTTTGTCACTTGGGAGTTTAATGAGTATGGGCTAAAGTCCTACTTGGAATATTAATGGAAACTAGTTAGTTTTGTCTGTCCGTCCGCACTTTTTTCTGTCCGCCCTCAAATCTTAAAGACCACTGAGGCTAGAAGGCTGCAAATTGGTATGTTGATCATCCACCCTCCAATCATCAAACATACCAAATTGTAGCCCTCTAGCCTCAGTAGTGTTGATTTTATTTAAGGTTAAAGTCAGCCATGATCGTGCTTCTGTCAACGATATAGGATAAGCCACCACCGGGCCGTGATTAAAGTTTCATGGGCTGCGGCTCATACAGCATTATAACCAACGCTAAAATTAGGCATTATGATAAATAAATAGTATTTGTCGAAAAATTATGATTTTTATAATTTTTATAACTGATTTTATCTACCCAGGGCTAAAATCACGCACTGTGATAAAAATCACGATTTTTTTTTATATTGAAAATCATATTATACCCAAAACTAAAATTAGGAATTATGGAAAAATAAAAATATTTCACAACAACCGACCATTTTTATAATTCCTATAACTGGTTGTGTCTCTACAACCTTCAACAACACCCAGAAAAGGCCTTGTCTAGACATTACGTATGTCAGGTCCTGTGAAGATCTCATATGAAATTGTCAAGAGCTAAAAGATATTACCTTCAAGAAAAGTTAAAAAAAAAAAAGGAAAATATTCAGAGCCAAAAGATATTATCTTATGTGAAAGTCACATAACTTAATTAAAATACTGAAAATATTCCATAGAGATAAAATATGGAATCTTTCAGTTCTCCCTGGAGGGAATATGGAATATAAATATTAAATGTCAGTCTGGAATATCAAACTGTTGACAATATTACCATTTGTTTTAAGGTGCTGTAATAACTATATTGGATTTGTGAAAGATATTAAATAGACTTTAAGTGAAAGAATTATTATTATTATTATTATTATTATTATTATTATTATTATTATTATTATTATTATAAAGGAAGAATAAAATAAAAATATTTATATATTAAAATCTACATAAATATATGAAAATAAAAATGCCCCAAAATCCTAAAAATTAATATGCCAAAAGTAAATTAAAAAATGATCAGTATTCTACATACCAAAATTAAAATGAGTTTTATTATCAATGTTATATTAAAATGAGGACCTCGTTGATTGCAACACAGTGTGACTCCCACCCATTCGTCAGAGCCCAAATACCAGGGCCAATTATGACTTAAATTCTTAAATGACCTCATTAATTATGCATCCAGGCTACTAAGCTCTCTCTGACAGATTTCGTGGATCGCGGGAATTATAAGAAGGGGTTGAATGATTTGGGATAATTTGTAATAATTCGTGATAATTCATAATAATTTTGTGTTCAGCACAGTGTAGATTTGTAGATTTGTCCAGGTAGATTGGGATTTGGCTGATTGCAATTTTTGTTTTATATTAATGGTTTTTAATGCTTTTAGCAAAATTGTTTGGTAAGCCGGATAAAAAATAATTAGAAAATATTATTAATATAGAATATAGAATATATATATACATGTATATTTATTCTTTTCAAAAGTAATTCCAAATTGTCCTCCATTGTATTCGACTGCGTTGCATGCAAATAAATAGATTCGTTTAAATAATATCAAATACACTTTGCAATAAACGAAAACAAAAGAGAAAAAAAAATAAAAGCATAGAATTTAAACAATGCTTTTGTTTTGTGTTTACAATTTGGGGTGAGGGAAACCTTTCAGATATCAAAAGTATTGTTTGAGAGAAAAACAAAAGACAGACGAATGAACAACTGCCTGTTCAATCTGTTATGTTTGTTCAAAATCTTTCTCTATTATTTATCTATTTATATATTTATTTATTTGTTGGTCTTTTTCATTCTCTGTACAAGAATCTCCTCAGGTCTACAAAAAGACGACTCAGGAAAAACAGAAATTAAATAATCAAATACATCTCAGAAATAATTTATCCAACTAGACATTTCTACAGAAAGAAAAATCAGGAAAAATCAGCCAAATTAGGGAATTAATAGCTTGAAAAATAAAACCAATGAGAATCTGTTAATGTACCAAAAGCAATTCTACACGAAAGACAAGTCAGATAAATCAGCAAAATCAGGAAAATAGGAATGAATTTAAAAAAAAACCCACCTGAGAAAGCAATTAATTCCAGCTTACTTTAGCCTTAAACACGGCGAACAATATTTCAAAAGTCCTTTGATCTGGAATTGTTGAAATATTGGCTCGGTTTGGGACGCGCACATATACACAAACGCACATATACACACACACACAAATGCCGTTGACTTCCAGTTATATATATATAATTATATATATATAATGAAATAATAAATAGTAAAATCTCTTTACCAACTTAAAAACTACCCAACAGATGGCGTTAAATTCTTTACTCCCTTTTATTCAACTACAGAGTCCTTGGACTGCAATTATCCAAGATGGCCGCCTGAGCAACAAACACTCAGGAGTGACAATCGTGAATTACTCAGTTATCTTGATAATTGTGATTTGAATTATTAATTATAAGTGATAATTACGAGGTGCTGTGTTCGTGAATGTAATTTAAGGTGAGTCAAGTTATATTGTTGGGTAAATTACATTGTAATTTAGGTGAATTTGTTATGGTGAAGTCTTGTTGTGATTCAGGTGGAATTACATTGTAATTATGGACAAATTACGTTTGTAATGAATGTGGTATTACATTGACTTAAGGTAATTAAGGTGGTATTACATTGAATTATTGGAATTAAGGTGAAATTCCATTGAAATTCAGGTGGAAATAACGTCGAAATTCAGGTGGAAATGGCATTGAAATTCAGGTGGAAATGACATTGAAATTCAGGTGGAAATGACATTAAAGTTTCGGTAGGAATGACATTGAAATTCAGGTGGAAATGACATTAAAGTTTCGGTAGGAATGACATTGAAATTCAGGTGGAAATGACATTGAAATTCAGGTGGAAATGACATTAAAATTGGGGTAGAAATTACTTTGAAATTCAGGTGGAAATGACATTGAAATTCAGGGGTAAATGGCATTGAAATTCAGGTGGAAATGACATTAAAATTCAGGTGGAAATGACATTAAAATTCAGGTGGAAATAACATTGAAATTCAGGGGTAAATTACATTGAAATTCAGGTGGAAATGACATTGAAATTCAGGGGTGAGTGGCATTGAAATTCAGGTGGAAAGACATTAAAATTCAGGTGGAAATGACATTGAAATTCAGGTGGAAGTGACATTGTAATTCAGGGGTAAATGGCACTGAAATTCAGGTGGAAATGACATTGAAATTCAGGTGGAAATGACATTAAAATTCAGGTGGAAATGACATTAAAATTCAGGTGGAAATGACATTGAAATTCAGGTGGAAATGACATTGAAATTCAGGTGGAAATGACATTGAAATTCATGAAATTCAGGTGGAAAGACATTAAAATTCAGTGGAAATGACATTGAAATTCAGGTGGAAATGACATTGTAATTCAGGGGGAAATGGCACTGAAATTCAGGTGGAAATGACATTGAAATTCAGGTGGAAATGACATTAAAATTCAGAAATGACATTGAAATTCAGGTGGAAATGACATTGAAATTCAGGTGGAAATGACATTGAAATTCAGGTGGAAATGACATTGAAATTCAGGTGGAAATGACATTGAAATTCAGGTGGAAATGACATTGAAATTCAGGTGGAAATGACATTGAAATTCAGAGGTAAATGACATTAAAATTCAAGTGGAAATAACATTGAAACTCAGTGGTAAATGACATTGAAATTCAGGTGGAAATGACATTGAAATTCAGGTGGAAATGACATTGAAATTCAGGTGGAAATGACATTGAAATTCAGAGGTAAATGGCATTAAAATTCAGGTGGAAATAACATTGAAACTCAGTGGTAAATGACATTGAAATTCAGGTGGAAATGACATTGAAATTCAGGTGGAAATGACATTGAAATTCAGGTGGAAATGACATTGAAATTCAGAAATGACATTGAAATTCAGAGGTAAATTTAAAATTCAGGTGGAAATAACATTGAAACTCAGTGGTAAATGACATTGAAATTCAGGTGGAAATCACATTGAAATTCAGGTGTTGACATTGAAGAAATGACATTGAAATTCTTGAGGGCTTGTGATTTTTGGAAATCACATGAGTTTTCTTCTTGAGTTTTAGGGAATTTTCCTGAGTTCTAAGGGAGTTTTCCTTAGGTTTGTTGAGTTTTACCGAGGTTTTGGGAGTTTTCCTGGTGTTTGGTAAGTTTTTCCGGTGTTTTTGGAGTTTTCTTGAGCTCTGAGAGAGTTTTCCTGAGGTTTGGCTAGTTTATCCTGTGTTTTGGTGAGTTGTCCTGAGTTTTGGGGAGTTTTGCTGAGTGTTTGTCCGTTTTCCCGAGTTTTGGGTAGTTTTCCTGAATTCTAAGGGAATTTTCCTGAGGTTTGGTGAGTTTTCCTGAGTTTTGGGAATTTTCCTGAGGTTTGGTGAGTTTATCTGATTTTCGGGGGGTTTCCTGAGTTCTAAGGGAGTTTTTCCGAGTTTTGACCAAGTACTTTGAGTTCTGGGTTTTTTATGAGCTCTAGGGAGTTTTTTCCGAGTTTTGGGAGTATTTTTAGGAGTTCTAAGGAGTTTGTCTGATTTCTGGGACGTTTTCTGACTAATCAAGGAATTAAACCAGTTTGCCTGTTTGTTATTTTAAAGGTCATACTTATGATGAATTATTTTAGATAAATTTTAATTTTTTAGGAGATATTAGATTTTGTTGTTTTTACAGTTCATATTTATAAGGAATTATTTTTAGATAATTTTTTAAATAATTATAGACATTTCCAAGAGAATACCTATAGATAATTTGAAACCTAACGAACTAAGAGATTTTTTGAAGCCAAAAATTTTTAAAAATTATATTTTTATATTTATTCAGGTTATAGTAATGGTATATATAATTTAAATTTATAATCTAATTTAGGTTAATGTTAAATCAACATACATTACATACATTCAATCTAATTTGGTCTGCTTTTCCAGCAATGTTTTTTGGGAAAAACATTTTAACATCCTGAAGAAAAAGGAATGAAGAAACATCAGCCCAAGTTCTTATTTCAAGATGTTGGTCTCTTGTTACTCTAAGCTGTGAGTTGAAAAAGTTATTTTTGTTCATTTTAATTGTTTTTTAAATGACTTTTTACTTGATGTCTTTTGAAATTACATTAATCCTAAGGTTTTTAGTTACTTTGTTTTTCAATAAATTTCTACTTGTCTTTTAAAAATTACATTGTTAAGGTCACTTCATTTTCACTTAAAAATATTTCAATTTTTTTCTAGTTAGTCTTGATAGAACTTTTTTATAATTAAAAATAATTTTAATGAAAGTTCTCATAATTTTTTTGAAAATTGAATATAATTTTAAGTAAAATATAATACTGTACTTTCATAAACAGAATTTTTTTGAATGTTTTGGTTGCAATTCAAAATTGAAATTGAAATTCGTAAAACTATAGAAAAATTCCATAGAATTTATTCTCATTTGCCTCTTTTCTTTTCAGAGAAATTCTTCAGATAAATTCTTGTCATGAACTCTGAAACAAAACGATTATGAGAATTCTCAGGAATCATTAAAATCTCTTCAGAATAAGGGTATTTATTGAAAATTCTCCATTTCTGTAGAATTTTTTTTTATAGTGATCAGTGTATCTTTCAACAAATGCATTTAAATTCTCCATCTTAATTATATGGGTAAACAGCCACAATGCCCTTTGATCTGGGCACTTCTCTTGGTCCTCATTATTGCCAACATCAAACACAACAGATCTACAATATTTAGGCATTTAAATTCTCATATGTTACTTTTTGGTATTTTTCCCAATTGTTTTTTATAAAATTTCAATTTTCTCATTTTTAATTCTCAATTTTTTGAAGTTTTATCCTCATTAATTTTTAATTTCCCCAAGTTTCATCTCCTTGATCTTTTATTTATTCAATTCAATTCAACAAACTTTCCTTTGCAATATATTACCAGTGAAGGACTTTCCTTTGCAATATATTACCAGTGAAAGACTTTCCTTTGCAATATATTACCAGTGAAGGACTTTCTTTTGCAATATATTACCAGTGAAGGACTTTCCTTTGCAATATATTACCAGTGAAGGACTTACCTTTGCAATATCATTACTAGTGAAGGACTTTCCTTTGTAATATTTTACCGGTGCAGGACTTTGCTTTGCCATACATTACCAGTGAAGGACTTCCCTTAGCAATATATATATTACCAGTGAAGGACTTTCCTTTGCAATATATTACCAGTGCAGGACTTTGCTTTGCCATACATTACCAGTGAA
>NC_089773.1:14126772-14139272 GCF_040412425.1 Macrobrachium rosenbergii
GCCCACCAAGACACCCTTCTGGGTCATACCAGGGGCAAGGAGCAATGCCCTCCCACCCCACCACCCACCAGTCTACTTCGTTTTGATGGCACCCACATGGCCCTGTCAAAATCTAGGACATTTTAGCTGGACTGAATCCTAGCCTCGACCTTTTTGTGTGGATCCTGACTGACTGACTATAGAACCTTCAGACTTCAAGATATTTATGAATTCGTATCATCCAAGAATTGCTTGGATGTAGCCGGGATGCAAATGTAGCCCAGGTATATATTTACATAGCTTTTTTTTGTAACTGTTTGTACCATCAGCTCAGTTTGATCAAGATCAAAGTTTTTTTTTTTGCCACTTTTTGTTCAGTTTGATTCAGCTTTGTAAAATTGATTTTGCGGTTTGATATTTATCTGCTTTGTAAAAAGCCTGGCCATTTAGCAATAGCTTTGCAAATAGCTTTTTTGGCATCTTGTAATAAGCTTTGCATAGTTTTTTGGCTTCTATTTTCACATTATTATTCTGCATAAAACTGCTTTATCAGTTCCAACTTTTTGGGGGCAAATAGTAGTTTCTCTATTTTGTCTTCTATATCGCTATTATAATTTTTTTTTCTCCTCTCTCTCTATTTACAGTTCACGTTGCCGGAGAAGTGGCAGAGTAGAGGAAGGCACTGGTAATGCCCGAAAAAATGGCTGTCCACCTAGACACCCAAACAAGACCAAATAACACAAATGAAAAACTCGGCAACGCAACCTCCTGGCTTGTGTATTTCGGTCATCAAGTACTGGGTCTAAGTTTTCTACAGTTCAGCATTTTAGACATGTAACCTACAGCAGAGCATATAGTTCAAGCTTCGACACACTGTAGCAGAGGTTTTTTTAAGCCCACCTTGAATTCAACAGCTCATGCTGATATTTAAGGAGATGGATTGCTGAAGAAATAACATTTTAGCCAATTATTTTATTTTCCTGTAAATTCACAAAAGTCAAATAGCTCTGATTGTCACCCTTGTGTTGACAAAGGTTGTTGGGACAGTATTCTCCCCCAAGTTGACAAAAGTTGTTGGGTGTGAGATAACATATTGGGTCTGTGCAGATATGCTATGTCCTGCCTTGGTTGTGTTTTCCAGTGTACCATTGTACCCTCCCTTGCGTGGTACCGTGTAGCATCAGCACCTGAAATAAGCAAAGGCAGTATTAAAAACAAAACTCCATATATACATTTAGTGCATTGTTAACTAATATTACTTTCCTGAGAAAAATATGCATCTAAACTGTGCCTTAAAAACCTCCAGATATAGAGTTTATTACACAGTATCAATAAAAGGTATATTACAGTACGTAGAGATTACTGTCCTGTGCAATATATATGCAAACTTACTTGTGCACTAAATAGCCAAAATCTGTGTTGGTAAATCATGTACCAGTGGGTATAGAATCCTCTGTACCCAGTCCCTCAATATGGCTGCTGAAAAATGCCCAGAATTGCCAACAATCCTCAGCTGACATCACAAGATAATCACTGTGGTAGCTGCTCTTCCAATGGTGGTAAAATGATCCTGTTTGGCAGAGACAGAAAGATGGTAACCTTTCAAGTAGTTGGGAGTGTTCTGGGCTACCTCTTGGACATTTGCCCAACGTGGCAGGGCCTCATCGAGGTAAAAACATAAGCTAAACCTTTCTCTTGCTGGTGGTTTTAGGAGCAAATCTGAAAGAGTAAAAAAGGCGTATCAGTTTTCGTAGTTATTAAAGGATGGTCATTGGTCACATGATAATGCCAATTTCTAATGTACTTTTGAAATGGTCACAAAATTTCTTCCCATTTTCAATGGATTTTCAAAGAGAATGACCAATAATTCAATCGTAGTGCCTAACCTTAGCACAAATGATCACCTATTCCAGTTTCCAGATATTCCTGTCCATCTAATGAATTAAAAGCTCATATAATATCTCTTACCTCGAGTGAATTTTGCGAGAACAAAATTGATCACGTACTAAAAAATGGTAATTTAAAATTGCAACATCATTTACACATACCTTCAAAATAGAATATGAAACCTTACGTTCCATTAAGATCTTCATTCAACGCTAACTTATAACTGCAATGCAATTCCTAATGCCATAAGTCTCTTAAAGATAAAGATATCCAGAAAGATATTCAGCAAAAAACCAAAGTTTATATTGCAAGAAAGATTAAAGACAGCAATAAATTCAAAATTTCTTAACTAATACTAGCAAGAATATGACTTGGTAATACTAGATGAAAATTAGTCACTAATGGTCTCTAAATAATATTTCATCACTAGAAGAGCAAACACACTGTTAGCTTAACTATATTTACAGTAAGAATATGTACCTAACTAATACTAGCAAGAATATGTACCTAACTAATACTAGCAAGAATATGTACCTCACTAATACTAGCAAGAATATGTACCTCACTAATACTAGCAAGAATATGTACCTAACTAATACTAGCAAGAATATATACCTAACTAGAACTAGCAAGAATATATACCTAACTAGAACTAGCAAGAATATGTACCTCACCAATACTAGCAAGAATATGTACCTAACTAGAACTAGATTACACTATAACATCCTTCCATACAGAAATAGACTCACCAGTGCATGAATGAATCATCAGTGCTGTAGAATTTGAAGCTTTCACCAGACCCCTATAGGTAAAAAGTACTCCAATTCTTCAACAATTCCCTTTCTGGTTTCTATTACTGAAAGTGGCCCAGGTTTTACAGCACACTTCACGAAATCAATCACTTTCAGCCTCTCATCATACTCTTGAACGGTTTTATACGAGTAATATCATCCACGCACGTGCTCACCTGAAACAAAAAATGGAGCTTGATTAAAGACTAGCCAATAATTCAGCTCCAGTAATTTATGGGGTGCAAGAATTCTTAATGAAAGTCCCTTGGCTTCATGGAGAGTTATTGATAACTTTGCAGTTTTGTAATCATCGCTATGAAACGTGTACTTTTAAGGGGGTGGGTTTTTTTGTACTGAAATTTGAAAGCATTCATTTTACGCTTTTAATTAAATCAAAGGTGTTCTGTTAGACTCAATTCTGCAACAATATTAAAGGTTTTTCACTGAAATTTAATCTAAGCTTTCCTTTGACACTTTAAATTGAACCATAAGTGGGTTTTTAATCTCAATTCTATAACTGGATAAAAGAAAATAGATAGCTTCTGACACAACCAGTCTTTCAGCAGTTCCTTGACTGTCTGCATAAGGTTTCAAATAACTTGACAGGTTTCTAAAATGAAAACTTCAATGTATTTTCATAAGAGTAAAAGCTGTCTTTTGTGCTGTCCAAAGTACTGAAATCCATTGAAAAATATCAGTGTTGCTTACCATTGCTGGTACGTAAATTGCTCATTCAGTACAGAGTACAAAGAAAAAGTAATAGGCTACAAGCTTAGCTCTTAGAAAAAGTACCCTGGAGATGGAATTAATTAACTTCTATGGCTGTAAAGTTACTCCCAGATAGATCATTTACATCATTATGTCAAGAGCCTAGACTGTACGAGTGATTCAAAGCTGAATTTGAACAGGATAAAACTTCTTGAATATTTGCCCCTACTTAACAATTCAGCAAACCTTTTCATATCAGCATATCTACTTTTAATGGCAACCCTTGATGCTTTTAGCCATCCTTGAAGCTGTGGGCTCACTCATGTCCAAGTTAGTAGTCTGCAAGTTGTCAAACTATGTCAACACCTTTAAATCTTTACCTCGCACTATAATTGTCCAGTTTCACCACAGAAAATTAGCTAAACTAGTTTCATGTTATGTTAATAACCCTACAACATTTGTTATTTCCTACATAACGTCAGTAATTTATTGTAGTTTATTCCATTTCAACAGCATTGAACCGTCAGCTTCCCTCACCCAAAACCCCCTGAAAAAATGAACAAAATCGTTTGAATCACAAATATATTTTGGGGGTGTGTAGGTAAACCACTAGTCCTTAAGTTGAAAAAAAAAAAAAACTTATCAGCAAACCTATTGACAAAATTACAATTGATAAAATTACAATTGACAAAACTATAACTTCACTACAAATTTGTTCATGTAAGTCCAAAAAATCCACCAGAATTCATGTGAATAACCCACAACATTTACCCCCAAAATCACCATACAAAATGACTTTAGAATCTAATACTCAGGACACTAATAAATCAAGTCTTTAGACTCACCATACACTTCACTAATACCAGGACCTAATAAATCAAGTCTTTATCGTTATCCTAACTGGAAAAAAATAACAGCAATCTCACCTTGCAAAATGAAAGCCATGACAAGTCAACAGCCATTTGTAAACCCATCACTTTTTTAGTCTTCAAACTTATGCCCCTGAGTTAACCTGGAGCTGTCATGTCCACCATGTTGGACTTCTGACTTCAGATAAGCAGCCTTTTGTCCCTGGAAGGAACAAACTGGAAATATTAACTAGATTTCCACTTAAATATCACCTCATTCACCAATGTTTGTATTCACACACAAATAAAATAAATAAATCAAAGATTATAATTAGCTTTTTGTATATACCAAAGGCCACTTGAGCTGAACAAGGAATGCAAATACCTCTGACAATGACTTGACACACTAGCACTCTGGTAGCAACTGGTAGACGCAATGACTGGATAGAGCCATTTGAAAGTGATTACACCTTTTAAAAAATCGTTATAAAATATTATTGCGAAGTATATAACGAAACTTTCTGTCTTGAATCAAACAGTAATGATTGATCTGTACAAATCTGGGCAAAATAACTTATAAATACCAGAAATTAATGTCTATCCTAAAAATAGTTCGAACTTCTACCAAAAAGTAACCAGGACTGTGGAACTGTAATGAGTATATATGCATAAAATAACGCCTTAAATATATAAAAAATTACTCATATATTTAATTTAAACAGCATAAACCATCTAAAAATCTAAATCACCCTTTTATATGACTTAAATTGACCTAAAATTGAAGATTTCAATGGGTTTTTTCACCTTAATTCTGAAAATCCAGTATTATTATCAAAGAAAACGGAAAGTAGTCCAGAGAGAAAAGTCTATATTTATGAGTGACTAAAGTATTTATCAAAACGTCAGCATTTATGATTAATTTTAACCATTCTATAGGGACACAAATCTGTTTTATTTCATGTATAATATATAATTACTATATATTTATCCGAAATATATTATAATTTTATAGTTTATTACTTGTTAAAGTATATGAAAATGCTTAAAATAGCGTGTTTATGCCATGTCAGGCATGAGTTTCCTTATATAATGAGGCAATATAATAAAATCTCAAGATTAATAAGGCTTTAGAGATTATAATACCACTATTTAGTGATTAGTGAATATGATATAAGTTTAAATAAACTTAAATATTATTAAATATTAATCATTAAAACTACGAATTCATATTTTCACTTCTTGAAAAGTACGTTTCCATCTATTACCAATTTTTGAAAACATTCAATCTTCTGCTCCTGAAATCATGGAGAAAAAACTATTGTTATATTAGTAAAATATACAAAATTAACCATTTATATATTACAAAATGAAATTTAAATTTAATTAAATTTTTATTTATATAAAATGATTGGCAAAATATGAAAGATTTCTACGTAAGTTAAAGCTTTTATTAAGGTATTTTCAAAGCCAATTCTGGCAGTACCTAAAAAGTGGGCGGAGTCTTCGCTGAGTTAGACATCAAAATTTCAGTAAAAAACACAATTATATATCATTTAACGACCTAAAAATACAATTATATACTTATTAAAAGATAAATGAATTTGAAATCAATAAAAATTTAGCTTTAAAAGCTTATTAAGTCCTAAATAAGCTATATTTAAACTTTCGTACGCTATTCTTAAAAGAAGGTGGTTCTCAACACTATACAGATGAACCGCCATATTTGAAAAGGAAGGTTTTTTCCAAATATTTGTCTAAGACGTTTAAAAATTTGTCTACGACGTTTAGACCTTGTCTACGAGGTCTTAGAATTTTGTCTACGATGTTTAGGATTTGTCTTACGACGTTGTAAATTTCGTCTACGACTTTTTAAATTACGTCTACAATGATTAAAAGTTATCCAAGACGTTTTAAATTTTGTCTACGATGTTTAAAACTTTGTCTACGACGTTTTAAATTTTGTCTACAATGTTTAGACTTTGTCTGCGGGGTTTAAATGTTGTATACGATCTTTATATTTGGTCTACCACGTTTGAACTTTGTCCAGGACGTTTAAAACTTGTCTACCACATTTTAAATTTTTCTACGATGTCTAAACCTTGTCTATGACTTTTAAATTTTGTCTACGACGTATAGACTTTGTCTACAGTTTTTAAATTCTGTCTACGACGTTCAAAATGAGTCTAAGACGTTTAAGAATGACAAAAAATCCAGGTTCCTTCTTTACACAGTAAACTAAATAAAGCCAATATATATATATATATATATATATATATATATATATATATATATATATATATATATATATATATATATATATATATATATATATATATATATATATGTATTCAGGCGAGATTCTGCATTGTCAAGCAAAGTATGCCTGCTGCATGCTGCTTGCTTGCTGTGATAATGCAATGCCATTAACTGAGTGACACCTCGTTGCTTTTGTCCTTAATGAAAGTCATGATTATAACACTCTCTCTCTCTCTCTCTCTCTCTCTCTCTCTCTCTCTCTCTCTCTCTCTCTCTCTCTCTCTCTCAGTATTCAATTTAAGCTGTCATGACGCAGAATAGATTCCCGGATCTATGATTCTCTCTCTCTCTCTCTCTCTCTCTCTCTCTCTCTCTCTCTCTCTCTCTCTTATGATGCAGAATAGGTTCCCGGAATTGAGAATATTATCCCAACATCAAACATTATTCCAAAAATTTTTGGGACGTGTTCTGCACTAATGTCTAATCATATATATATATATATATATATATATATATATATATATATATATATATATATATATATATATATATATATATATATATATATATATATATAACAAAAAAATTTTTCTAATAAAATACATTTATTTTCAATAGAACATTACGAAGTTTTGGATTTAAAAAAATCATATATTTCAATATCAAAATTTACACTAATATACATATATGTATACATATGTATATATATGTATATATATACATACATACGCTTCTACAAAAACTCCAAACCTTTTAACCGTAACATTTCGAAATTTGAGAACTTCAGAAAAAAAACCTAAAAAAAATAAATAATAAAATGAAATACAAACCTTTCTCCAATATCATTCCGGAAAAGACGCAATTGGGTCTCAAAACTCCTTCTCCCAGCGGACATGTTAAGTGAACTGAAAACGCTTAAAGGAACAATTTGTAAGCCACTACAGCCAGCACTTATTTACTTGCACACTTGCACACTTAAGTATCCACTTATAAACTCACTTTCTTACCTGGGCACTTGCTTGTCTTAACGGCTAGGCAATGTTATTGGTCTTTTAAAGTGGTAGAAAAATAGTATATTTTTGGGGGCTTGTGGTTCAAGTGTTTAGGAATTTTGAGAGAGAGAGAGAGAGAGAGAGAGAGAGAGAGAGAGAGAGAGAGAGAGAGAGAGAGAGAGAGAGAGAATCTCCATAAATCTGAAGACTTCTCAAATAAAGGAGAGATAGAGAGATAGACAGATAGATAGATAAGATAGATAGATAGATAGAGAGAGAGAGAGAGAGAGAGAGAGAGAGAGAGAGAGAGAGAGAGAGAGAGAGAGACAGACAAATTAAGAGAATGAGAAAGACTGTGAGAGACTGAAAATAACAAATAGAGAGAGAGAGAGAGAGAGAGACAATGAGAAAGACATATCACATGAGAGAGAGAGAGAGAGAGAGAGAGAGAGAGAGAGAGAGAGAGAGAGAGACGACCCAGCGTTGTGTGTATTATACGAACCACCTCCCTTACAGACAGAAAAGCACTGCTGTAAGTAATGGTTTCACATTATCTCCGCTTGCAGGCACACCACACCACACCACACCACACTGGGCAAAAGCACAGAGAGAGAGAGAGAGAGAGAGAGAGAGAGAGAGAGAGAGCATAGCAGAGCACAAGCACAGCAAAAGGCAGAGCCCTTAGAAGCAGAGTCCCTAGAAGCAGAGCCTCTCATAGCCTTCAACAACCCAGTGGGTAATAGTTTTGCCCCAGCCCACGAGTAAAGAAGGCTTAGGTACCTTCGTAACTTAACCGAAAGCACTTATCTGAGGTAAAATGCTTTTACTTACGACTTTCCAAGCAGGGGAGGGATTTAGATAAGTGGATGACACCACCAAATTAAGATTTTTTTCGGACTTATGATGAGATCTATGAAGTGAGGCCGAAATTCAACAGGTTTCTTGCCAGATGTATGAGAACCGATTGGTTTGTAGGTCTGTGTACCTTATTGATTGGTTTGCTGGTTTGTGTACCCTGGCGTTGCTTCTTTTTTGATATTAATAAGGAATGATAAAGACAATTTATTGGACATTTCACTTACTAAGTCTTCTTTTAACAATACCATTCAAGACTACATAATTCTCTACTTATAATTATTATTATTATTATTATTATTATTATTATTATTATTATTATTATTATTATTATTATTATTATTATTAAAGAAGATGAACAGAAAAAATTCAAAATATAAGAAAAACTAATTTAAACGTAATAACAGACAAGTTTTGTTTATTATTATTATTATTATTATTATTATTATTATTATTATTATTATTATTATTATTATTATTATTATTATTATTATTATTATTATTATCAAAATAGTTCAAACCCCACCGAATATTGAGGGTGGGCCAAAGTACTGGAGTTTAAAACTATTATTATTATTATTATTATTATTATTATTATTATTATTATTATTATTATTATATTATTATTATTATTATTATTATTATTATGATCCAGAATATGAAGAAGAAAAAAATTAAATTGAAATATAACCAAAAATCTCACTTGAACACAATGGCACCCAAGTTAATTGCTATACTTTTTCCATGCAATTATGAAAATGGAGGAACAATACTTTTATTGCATCAATTAAGTAAATTACCGGGAGAATTTGATTTTGGCTGAGCCAAATTTGCTGCAATAAAAAAGTAATGGCCATTTCTTTATGAACTTTTACGAGGTTTGGCTCTAATTAATATATATGAAGAGTTTTAGACTTATGAAGGCAGACGCACTTTCGTTTATGGCGGAATGGTGATATAGTGTTGAACAGATGTCTGTAAAACTGAACAGATTTCTGTAAAATTTAACAGATTTCTGGAAAATGTAACAGATTTCTGGAAAAGTGAGCAGATTTCTATCGAACTGAAGAGATTTCTATAAAATTGAACAGATGTCTATAAAGTTTAACAGAATTCTGTAAAATTGAACAGATTTCTATAAAATTGTACAGATTTCTATACAACTGAACAGATTTTTATCAGACTGAAGAGATTTCTATAAAATTTAACAGAATTCTGTGAACTTTAACAGATTTCTATAAAACTGAACAGATGTCTGTAAAATTTAACAGATTTCTGTAAAAGTGAACAGATTTCTGCAAAAGTGAACAGATTTCTATCAGCCTGAAGAGATTTCTGAACAGATATCTATAAAACTGAACAGATTTCTGTAAGCTTTAACAGATTTCTATAAAACTGAAGAGATTTCTAAACAACTGAACAGATTTCTGTATGCTTTAGCAGATTTCTATAAAACTGAACAGATGTCAATAAAATTTAACAGATCTCTGTGAAATTGAACAGATGTCTATAAAATTTAACAGATTTCTGTGAAACTGAACAGATATATATATATATATATATATATATATATATATATATATATATATATATATATATATATATATATATATATATATATATAGTACATACACACATATATACATATATATATGTATGTGTGTATACATACATACATATGAACTTTCAACATTCTCTATACAGAGAGAATGTGACAATTATTCCACCAACAAATAAAAACAAATATATATTAACCTTCCCATTCTTTAAAGCATTTTGCAAACAACCAGAATCAAATGGAAAAAAAAACGGGAAAAATGGCAACTGAAAAAAAATTAACTCAACAAAAAAATTAAATAAAAATCCCATTCAATAAATTCTACCGAACAAAATGATTCTGTATACAAATGGTCAGCAATTCGTCAGTCCGTCTTTTGTGATTTTTTTCTTTCTTTTTTTAACAGAATAATATTTTATTTTGATTTTTGTTCGCTCTATTTATTCACTGGGAAAACGGGAACAGCGGTCGATAGCTAGTGCATTGTTTCGTTCTGGCGTAACGAGATGAATAAATAAGCGTGATGGTCTTTCTGTGAGGTTTGTGTGTATGTGTATATACATACATACATTATATATGTATATATATGTATGTGTATATACATATATACATATATATATATATATATATATATATATATATATATATATATATATATATATATATATATATATATATATATATTCACTCCACTCACTGTTAAAATCATTATTAAATATATTCAGCATACATACATACATACATACATACATACATACATACATACATACACACAATTGAATCACTGTTAAAATCATTGCTAACTGCTATTAACTATTAGCATCGTTATTTTCTCTTCCAGATTTTCAGAAAAACAAGGATTATTTTGAGATGGTCTGAACATGTGGGAAGAATGGAATATAATAATAGGCTGTTCATTAGTGCTATAAGGGAGGAGGAAAGTATGATAGTTAAACATGCTATTGATATTGTATGAATGTGGCATTGAGTGTTGACTTATGATTGTCAGATTACATTATAGGATGAAGCTGCAAGCCTATACACTTCTTCCGCCCTTAGCTGCAGCCCACTACGGTCTACCAGCCACCAGGTACACAGTCAAATGCTTAGGTCAACATAGGCACCATAATATTAGTTATTTTTTAAACATTATCAGTTCATTTAAGCCATTTTTAACTGATTTTTATTTATAGATTTAAATCTTAATAATCTTTCTTCACCATTCATAAATAATATTTTATTCCATTCACAAAGTAACTTGATGCCTCATTCATTATAAAATAAACATTCTACATAAAAATATGCATATTTATTATCCATTTCCTGGTAGAGACTTCATACTATAATGTGCCTGTGGTGATTTTGTTGTGGAATTTAAATTTAAATGTTCAGTTCCTTGAAGTACAGGATGCCTTAAGGAGAGAGAGAGAGAGAGAGAGAGAGAGAGAGAGAGAGAGAGAGAGAGAGAGAGAGAGAGAGAGAGAGGATTAATGTATTTGAGGGCTGGATATTAACACCAAACAGCAATACTTCCCGGATACAGTTCGTAAACATATGCATGAGAACATGAGAGAGAGAGAGAGAGAGAGAGAGAGAGAGAGAGAGAGAGAGAGAGAGAGAGAGAGAGAGAGAGGGGGTTAATGTATTTGAGGGCTGGATATTAAATGCAAACTGCAATACTTTCGGGAATACAATTTGTAAACAAAACACGGAATCATTTCCCCCCCCTTTTTTTTGCGGCATTACAAAACTCGCCCGGACAATTTTCAAAAATGCAACCCGCATTTGACCCGGATATTAGTCAATATCAGCTCACGGCTCGGCCTGTGACCACGTAATTCTGACCACATGAACAGGGGGTTATTGGTCAGGTTGCGACCTCGTAATTGTGACCACACACACACACACACACACGCATACACACACAGGAAGCAGATTTCATCCTTCAAAAACTGGTGAAAAAATTCCGGGGGAAAAAATGACTGGGAATAATCATTTTTGGTTGGTTTTTCCGTTACAGTTTTGGTCTGAGTGCTTGGGAATGAATTGCTGTTATGGTGTGGTTGCCGGTGAAAGAGAGAGAGAGAGAGAGAGAGAGAGAGAGAGAGAGAGAGAGAGAGAGAGAGAGAGAGAATGTAATCTTAAGCTGCCGTTCCGTGGTAGTGAGAATTAATGTTATAATCTTACTTTTTTGATGTGGCTGCTAGAGAGAGAGAGAGAGAGAGAGAGAGAGAGAGAGAGAGAGAGAGAGAGAGAGAGAGAGAGAGAGAGAGAATACTATTATAATAATATCTCTCCAAAGCTATATATATATATATATATATATATATATATATATATATATATATATATATATATATATATATACATGTATATATATATATACATATACACACATATATATATATATTTATATATATATAATCAACATTTCCCACTAATCGTAGAACAGAAGCTCTCAATTATATTCCACCTTTTTCAAAGCCCACTACTCGAAGCAATTATATTTTCCGCGCCAGATATAACTTTCTATAACTCACCTCCTCCTGAAACCATTTGCAAAATTTTTAATATTTCTGCCGCACTTAAAAAAAAAAAAAAAGATTTCAAACTGGAAAGGAAACGA
>NC_089773.1:14144272-14149272 GCF_040412425.1 Macrobrachium rosenbergii
AGAGAGAGAGAGAGAGAGAGAGAGAGAGAGAGAGAGAGAGAGAGAGGTATATTTCGCAATGGCAACATTCTTGCCAAGAAGAATTGGCGTTGCAAGAGCTACCCGACTCTTATCAGTAAATACTTTGGCCTTCTTAGGAATGCATTGTGTTGGGCTGAGTGGTGTGGAGGAAGCCCGTCTCTCTCTCTCTCTCTCTCTCTCTCTCTCTCTTCTTCTTCTTCTTCTTCTTCTTCTTTCTCTTCTTTTACATTTTCCCAATGATTCAATGTAAAGTTTTATAGTTAGAAGGATATATTTCTTTGTTTTCCAAAAAGTTGAATAATTAAAAATACATGTATAAATCTCTCTCCCTCTCTCTCTCTCTCTCTCTCTCTCTCTCTCTCTCTCTCTCTCTCTCTCTCTCTCTCATTTTTTCAGTGATTCAATGTAAATTTTTGTGGTTACAAGGATACATTTTTACACTTTCCAAAATGTTGAGTAATTAAAAATATACTCTCTCTCTCTCTCTCTCTCTCTCTCTCTCTCTCTCTCTCTCTCTCTCTTTTCTATAATACATAATATATGGCAAAAAATATAAAAGATAGATGATAAAACAAAAAAAAATTGGAATATAGAAAAAGTACCTAAGAATTTCATGAATAACTAGAATTAAGTACCTGAAAAATATGACTAAATTAACAATATTATTTTAAGTCAATTCCTTAAAAATCCTGCAAAACGAAAATCACCAAAAGTAATCCCTTTGGAAAATAAAATCCCTGATTAAATAAGAGCTTTATAATTGCCAATAATAATACGACATTCCCAACCGATGCCTCCCCTAAACTGCCAAAAATTACATAAGTTCGTCCGGCTGAAGACAGATACCCCTTCGAAAACTTTGTAATAAAATACGAGCGAAGGCACACAGTGGCTCATTAATGTCGAGAAAGAGTATGATTGATGTGTGTTGCTCTGCATTTATGCAGGTAACTCAGTCTAACTGGAGACAGTAGCCAAATTCCGCCTTTTTATTTTTATTCCAGCTGCTCTTTCCTCTTGGGACGGATCAGGGAACTCATTTCTCTGTAAATTACATAGTTGTAGGATACTATCTTTGCCCGAGGGAGGTAAAATTCAGGGCTGAAATTGGTTCGGGCATAATGAGAGACCTGGGTTGTGTGGGAACATCTTTAATTCACATAGTAGCCTTGGGACGAGGCAAAAAATTCGCGTGAGAATTTGTAGTTACGTAAATGTACTGTTTTGAAGGAAGATAGAATTCTTGATTACCTCAACAATACGTAATTTACTAGACGTGCTTTGAACTATATTATTATATATATGTTGTCTATACAGGAACTGTAATCATTATAATTAATCAACCAAAAGATTTGAAGCTAGAAGACTTTTAGATTTTGTGAATAATCTCAAATTTTATAAGATAGGAACTAACATCCTGCTGTAATGATTTACATATATAAAAATTAATCTTTTGATATTTGTAACTAATAACTTAATCTTGCCTCCAAGTTATCTGAAAAGTATTTTTGATTCAATATTGAGTTTCTGTATAAACAAACAATGATATTATTCTTATGACAAATATATTTTATAGATTCAAGTTTCTATATACAAAAATTCATAAAAATAATTATATTATTCCCATGATAAAAATAAAACTAATACCACATACCCACTTAAATAGAACTAACTTGGTTTCATATCTGAGCCAAAATGAAACTGGAAAGATAAAAAATTAGAAACCATCTTTTCACAAACAAATCATACATCAAAAATTCATGTAAATATGAATAACAGTTGACCCTCGAATTACGCGACGCCAATTAGCGTGGCTGAACCTCTGCATATGGCATCATATTTCTATCAATCAATAAAACTGAAAAGGCTATTCAATAGAGTTATTTATAGAGAGTATTTTGTTTATGTTGAACCAACAGATTTTGTATATAGAAAGAGAGACTGGGATAAATGGAATATTTTTAATTTGCTTGCGTAATGCAAACTAAAGCATATTGTTTTGTATACTGTATGTATGAATGTATATATGTATAAATGTATATGTATATATATAAATATATATATATATATATATATATATATATATATATATATATATATATATATATATATATATATATATATATATATATATATATATATATATATATATATATATATATATATATATATAATTTGAATAGGGTTTATCTTTTGAATAATAATAATAATAATAATGATAATAATAATAATAATAATAATAATAATAATAATAATAATAATAATAATAATAATAATATCTTTGCTTTTATTTCCGCCAAAATATACCCTTTAAACTTTTGTTGAAATAAGAGAGAGGACCGTTAAATATATCTCCTCTGTAGCATATCAGGAATATTGGGAATGGGAATGACATTCCAAAAATTGGGAATAATGTTGATTGGAATTGAGTAATATAATGAGGTTTGTTCCAGAACGAGCGGAGGGGAATAATGCATTTATCAGAACATCCCATTATGGATTAATTTCCTGTGTGTGTGTGTGTGAGAGAGAGAGAGAGAGAGAGAGAGAGAGAGAGAGAGAGAGAGAGAGAGAGAGAGAGAGAGGGTTTTGCCGTTTTGGTCTCTTGTACTTAGAATAGGAAGATAGATAGATAGATCTATAAATAGATAGATATAACAGAGAGAGAGAGAGAGAGAGAGAGAGAGAGAGAGTGGGTCTTACTTTTCAGTTATGTTTTGCTTATAACAGAGACAGATATACAGGTATAAAGAGAGAGAGAGAGAGAGAGAGAGAGAGAGAGAGAGAGAGAGAGAGAGAGAGAGAGAGAGAGAGAGAGAGAGAGAGGGGTTCAACACACCATTTATGTGTTAGTCCATGACATGGAAAATAATAATAATAATAATAATAATAATAATAATAATAATAATAATAATAATAATAATAATAATAATAATAATAATAATTCATTTAGATAAAAGTAAATTATCTAAATAAACATAAAATCTTTCCTGTCCCCCCGAAAATTAAAACATCAACAAAAAGCAAAAAGATTAAAAAACGATGTTCGAATGTTCACAACAAGTCTTGATTTTTTTTTTCTTTTTAAACATTCGAACATATTTCATTCATTGTGTTTGCTAAAATATCTTCTTGTTTCATTATTTTTTAATTTACACGTAAGTTTTAATTTTTCAGTTTGATTCTTGGCTAAGTTGAAATTTCAGAGAGAGAGAGAGAGAGAGAGAGAGAGAGAGAGAGAGAGAGAGAGAGAGTATCCTTCTTAATATTGCTTATGGAGAGAGAGAGAGAGAGAGAGAGAGAGAGAGAGAGAGAGAGAGAGAGAGAGAGAGAATGTTATCCTATCTAATGTTGCTTAGAGAGAGAGAGAGAGAGGGGGGGGTGGTTAGCCTATTTAATAATGCTTTTGGAGAGAGAGAGAGAGAGAGAGAGAGAGAGAGAGAGAGAGAGAGAGAGAGAACTCTGCAGGCTCGATCTCATTAATCTGTTTCTCACTAATTAATTTGTTAATGAAAGCACTTGCTCATTTGTCAGTGGGTATGACCACACACACACACGCACACTCTCTCTCTAATAAATGACATTCAATTTTTCATAATTTCCTGCCGGAAAATGACACCCCCCAACCCTCATACCTCCCCCCAACGTTTTTGACCCAGGCCCAAAAAAAATAAGCCAAAATTATTAATATGGAGCGTGAATTCATTTTAATCAGAGATTTCAAGGCAGGAATATAAAACTGTTTTTTGTATACTATTGTCTGAATTTATCCTTAAAATTTAGTTTCATTTTTATTCTTCTAAATAATTGATATTTTTAATTTATCTTTTTGTAAAATATTTGCAATTTTATTTAGATTTTGCAAAAATATTTGATATTTTTTATATTTATACTTTGTGATGTGGTATATTCCCAATTTTGTAAGTTATGTGGATTAATATTTTGGTGAATCTTAAGATCTCTCTCTCTCTCTCTCTCTCTCTCTCTCTCTCTCTGTTGTAAAAACACAGACTCAAATCTTGGTGTACCTTCTTTTATAGATATTAAGTCTTCATGTTCACCCGTCTACCTACTGCTCTCTCTCTCTCTCTCTCTCTCTCTCTCTCTCTCTCATCCAAGTGGCGAGAAGCCCTATATATTTTTTATCACTGATGCCTCATTTTTTATTCAGAATTCGATGAATATGTGAAAGGCTTAATCAAATATTGAAGGATTCCTCCCACTTCTGCTCAGGTGATCCTCAAAGCTTTAAGTTAAGTTGAAACTTGAGCTAAAGTAATGGCTCCTGTTTCAAGCTTTGTAATCAACCAGTTTCTTTTACGTTTCACTGAAGTGATGTTTCCTTTTTTTTTTTTTAAGTTCTGGAGAGTCTGATTAAATTTTTTTTTTTGAGGGTTGGGTGTAAATTCTGATTTTAATTTTTGAAGTCAGTTGTCAATATTTCTTTTTGTTGATAATTTTTGATAATATTTTTTAGTGATTTGTCTAATTCAGAATTTCAATGCCAATTTAAGCTGTTATTTGATTAAATCTATATTTAATTTATCAAGAAAGTAATTATTTGTATCTTTGTCTGCTTATTCAAATTGAAATGAAAGTAAATTTATTTTGGAAATTATCAAAATTATCTTTCATCTTGTGATACAAAGCAAATTATTTTATTATTCGAATGGAGTGCACACCTCTCTCTCTCTCTCTCTCTCTCTCTCTCTCTCTCTCTCTCTCTCTCTCTCTTCCGTCTGTCTCTCTCTCTCATATAAATATAAATATAAATATCAATATAAATATAAATATATATATATATATATATATATATATATATATATATATATATATATATATATATATATATATATATATATATGAGTCAGAAATTTATTTCTGTTCCACACACATGATTTTCTATATATATATATATATATATATATATATATATATATATATATATATATATATATATATATATATATATATATACA